>NW_007733669.1:10522-15241 GCF_000696425.1 Galeopterus variegatus | reverse complement strand
TATGCAATTTTAAAGTTTCTAGTAGCCATGTGAAAACTTATAAAAATGATGTTAATTTTTTTTGGGCCGGTCTGGTGGCGCACTGGAGAGTGCACCGCTTGGGAGTGCAGCGGCGCTCCCGCTGAGGGTTCGGATCCCATGTGGAGACCGGTTCCTGCTCACTGGCTGAGCGTGGTGCAGGCGCAACGCCGAGGGTTGCGATCCCGTTACCGGTCAGTAAAAAAAGACAAAAAGGAAAAAAAAATGATGTTAATTTTAATAATATATTTTATTTAAGTAAACATTTACAAAATGTTGTCAATTTATAATCAGTATAAAAAGGTATTAATGAGCTATTTTACACATTTTTACTGTCTTCAAAATCTGGGGTGTGTTTTTTGTACTGAATGCACATCTCAATTCATATAATCCACATTTCAAGTGCCCGAAAGCCAATGTGGCTAACAGCTACTCTACTGAACAATTTAAGTCTAGAGTATTAGAGGTTTCAAAGCATCTTGAAGAAAAATTTGATGATATTCAAAAATATTATATAATGCTGGCCAACAGCCTAAAATTATTTTTGGCTGAATTATTATTTCTTTTTTTTTTTTTTTTTTTTTTTTCTTTTTTGAGACCGGCCCCACTGGGCTCAGCCAGTGAGCGCTGTGAGCGCACTGGCCATCCCTACATAGGATCCGAACCCGCAGCGGGAGCGCTGCTGCGCTCCCAGCGCCGCACTCTCCCGAGTGTGTCACGGGCTTGGCCAGAATTATTATTTCTATCTATAGAATTATTTATTCTATCATGCATTGAGTCTTGCAATGACCTCTAAAATATCTCCTGGAATTTTGTCCTCTTCTTTGAGTCCTACTCCCATTGCTTTATTTGAAGCCTTCATCATGACTTAAATAGACTGTTAAAAAACTCTCTTCCTGCTTTACTTCCTTATCCCCATCAACTAATCTTTAATACCTCTGCAAGACTGATTTTTATGAAACAAATATATGATCATGTATCCACCCTCCACAAACATAACACACATACATACAGTACACACACACACACACACACACTTCAGTGGTCTTTCATTGGCTCTTACATACCTCTCTTTGCACACTCACCTGCTCCAGCCACACCAAGTGTGCATTGTTCCCTGAGCTCCCTCGATTACATATGTACACTCTATTGCTTTCCACATCTTGCTGTCTCTTGTTGGAATACCTGTCCCCAGACTTCAGTTTGCATGAGGAACTCTTAGTTTGCAGTTCAAGTTTACTTCTATTATCAGATCTTTCATGACTGTCCTGGAAAGTTACTACACCCTCTTGTGTATTCCAGTTGTACCGTGTAAACATTTCTATCCAATGCCTATAATATTGCAGGCATTATCATTCTTAGAATGCAAAGATTTTTCTTACATACTCATTGGTTAAATACCTGGAAAATCCTTTAAGGGCACATGCTGTTCTGTGTAATGGCCACTACAAATCATGATCCCATCAAAGACATCGGTTTACTCCTTCCCATCAGTTTCTACTACAATATCCCTCTGGCCAGAGGATGAGAAATCAGGGTGCTTCCTCACACTGCACACCTCTGACTGGGAACAAAAAAACAGAGCCTTAGTTTTACAGCATTTTTCCTAAAATTCTGTGTCTTCACAAATAAAATAGGTGGTACCTTCTTGTATTCATAACTCCTGGATCTTTAGGAATTTTGTGCACATAAACTTCCTAAAACTATCCCTTTCCAGAGATCAAGGTTCCTTGGAGAACAAAATACTTAAAAAAAATTTTTTTACAACCTATATTTTATGTTTAGTGAAATTAATTGTAAACTAGATTTCAGTTTCAAACCATGAGACAATGCTTTTCCTGTGGGGAAAAAAAAAGACCAAAAAAAATCCCTTTACTAATCTTGAGACTGACGGGAGACACAATATGTCTTCTGGAATTGTGATGGAAAATACAAATTGAAAATGGGCCTCAGCTTGCTGTGACTTGCACAGACATTGACTTTACCAATCTGCCGGTGATGAGCATCGTTTTCATTCCTTACCAGGAACTGGATGTGTGTCATAAGGTGAAAATGCCTGGCATACATTCTGAGGTACACCATCATTTTGGAATTGTGCAAATAGTTGGGATAATGATCAGGGAAAGGGTAGTCTCTGAAGGCTGGCATCTCCTTCGAAGTGTTACTGGTCAGAGATTTGTATATCCCAGGCCTTCCATGTTCAGGTGTCCCCTATAGGAGACAAGTCGATGGCTCCAGGATTCAGTAACACAACAAAGAGTGTGTTAGGTCTGATCAGACGTAGTGTTGGGTTTGTTTTTCTTTGGAAAAAAAAACATATTTCACTGTCAATTTTCTGTGATATTGCCCAAGAAGATGGAGGCATTGGACTCACTTCCTTATGAAGGGACAGACCTCTTAGTAGGTTGGAATCCTGTTTATAGTGATAGACCCAAAGTGATACTAGTAATTATATCACAACAGGAGGAAGGTCACAGAGACTGAAAACACAACATAACAAAAGCGAAACAAACAAAATTAAAACAAATAAGAAAGGGGTTGGGAAGAGAAGCTTCCAGAGGACAAAACAGACAACACAACTAAAGGAATCTGGATTAAGAGAAGGCCCTGAAAACCAGCGTTCTATGACTTGGGAGAAAAAAATCATATACATGTGAGATATATAAAAACATTAAGGAATAAAAATTGACAAAAATTAGGAACACGTAAGGGCCAAGCCCGTGGCGCACCCGGGAGAGTGCAGCCCTGGGAGCGCAGCAGCGCTCCCGCCGCAGGTTCGGATCCTATATAGGGATGACCGGTGCACTCACAGCGCTCACTGGCTGAGCACGGTGTGGCCGGTCTCAAAAAGGACAAAAAAGAAAAAAAAAAAATTAGGAACACGTAGTAAACACTAAAGAGCAAAAGTGGTTGCTTTTAAAAAAAGGATGTACTACATTTCAGTAAAGCTTATTATTTTTAAGACTGCACTTAATTCCTTCTGTTCATCTGGGGTACTATCCATGACATAAATTCCACTGCTTTTAGCTATACATGAGGACAGTTATCACATACATTTTTCTAGGTACAGGTAGTTTTTCCAGCATCGAATAAACAACTCAGAGCAACATAAAGGATGATTGTATGATACAGAAGGAAATGTGTGGACCAAGACTCAGGAGATCTTAGATTCAGTTACCCGTCTGCTGGAGGTGGAATAACTACACACACTTCCTGACTTTCAGCTTTCTCATTTGTAAAATTTGCATAGTGATATCCCAAGTATTTCATGTGGTGTTGTTAGGGGGATGAAAGGAAGGACTGTGCAAGAACTTTGAAAAGTTTCAAGTTCATATGAGTGTAAGATATCACTAATTTTTTTTGATACAGATGGTATTTATTTATTTATATTGGTTATGAATATTCATGAGACACAAAGCTGATTGTCACCCCTCATGCCCAAGATGTGAAGGCCAGATCCATATTGGCAGCATGCCCATTACCACAAACTGCATTTGTACCCCATGTCGTCTACCCAATTATCCTCAATCTCCCTCCCCCTCCCCCTTCGCCCCCACTCCACTTTGTATCCCAAGGTATATTCTCTCCCTCTGCAAGTTTAATGCCATGTTGTTGCAAATGAGAGAGTTTCATTCTTTTTTATGGCAGAGTAGTGTTCCATAATATATATATANCTCCCTCCCCCTCCCCCTTCGCCCCCACCCCACTTTGTATCCCAAGGTATATTCTCTCCCTCTGCAAGTTTAATGCCATGTTGTTGCAAATGAGAGAGTTTCATTCTTTTTTATGGCAGAGTAGTGTTCCATAATATATATATACCAGTTTCCTTATCCAGTCATCTATTGATGGACATTTAGGTTGATTCCATATCTAGGCTATTGTAAACAGAGCTGCAGTACATATGGGAGTGCACGTATCTCTTCAACATGATGATTTCCATCCCTCTGGGTATATACCCAGAAGAGAGATTGCTGGATCATATGGAAGATCTATCTGTAGTTTGAGAAACCTCCAAATTGTTTTCCAAAGTGGTTGTACTAATTTACAGTCCCACCAACAGTGCAGTAGTGTTCAATTTTCTCCACACCCTTGCCAGCATTTGTTATGCACCATCTTTTAGATTATAGCCAGTCTAACTGGAGTGAGGTGATATCTCATTGTGGTTTTAGTTTGCATTGCCCTGATGACTAATGATGTTGAGCATTTTTTCATGTCTCTGTTGGCCATTTGTATGTCTTCTTTTGAAAAATGTTTATTCAGCTCCTTTGCCCAATTTTAAATTGGGTCTTTTATTTTTTTTACTGTACAGTTGCTTGAGTTCTATGTATATTGTGGATATTAGTCCCTTGCTGGATGCATAGTTAGCAAAAATTTTCTCCCACTCTGTAGGTTGTCTTTTCACTCTGTTGATTGTTTCTTTTGCCATGCAGAAACTTTTCAGTTTGATATAGTCCCATTTGTTTATTTTTTCTTTTGCTGCTTGTGCTTTCGGGCTCATGTTCATAAAGCCTGTGCCCTGACCTAACTGCTGAAGTGTTTCACCTATATTTTCCCTTAGCAATTTTACAGTTTTGGGTCATATACCTAGGTCTTTAATCCATTTAAAGTTGATTTTAGTGTATGGTGAGAGGTGCATATCTAGTTTCATTCTTCTGCAGATGGATATCCAGTTTTCCCAGCACCACTTATTGAGAAGAGGCA
>NW_007733669.1:6427-9578 GCF_000696425.1 Galeopterus variegatus | reverse complement strand
TGACAACACCAAGTCAAGGGTTAAGATCCCCTTACCAGTCATCTTTAAAAAAATTTAAAAAAAAAAAGTTTATTTTAGTGTATGGTGAGAGATGCATATCTAGTTTCATTCTTCTGCATATGGATATCCGATTTTCCCAGCACCACTTGTTGAAGAGGCAATCTTTTCCCCAATGTAGATTTTTGTTGCCTTTGTCTAATATCAGATGGTTATAAGCCTGAGGATTGATTTCTGGGTTCTCTATTCTACTCCACTGGTCTGAATGTCTATTTTTATATCAGTACCATGCTGTTTTGGTTATAACAGCTTTGTAGTATAATTTGAAGTCAGGCAGACTTATGCCTCCAGTTTTGTTTTTTTTTGCTCAAGATTGCTTTGGTTATTTGGGGTCTTTTGTTTTTCCGTATGAAAGGTAGGATTGTTTTTTCCATTTTTGTGAAGAATGACATTGGTATTTTGATGGGGATTGCATTGAATCCATAGGTCACTTCGTGTAGTATAGACATTTTCACAATGTTAATTCTTCCAATCCAAGAGCATGGGATATCTTTCCANTTGTCATACAGTTGTTTGTAATAGTCTCTAATGATTCTTTGTATTTCTGTGGTATCAGTTGTGATGGAAAGACCACTGGAAATTTTCAAGGAGGACTAAAAGAAATCAAATTTCAGGAGGAGCTCAGAGCATGTAGCAAGGATTGAGGGTCTGAATCCATGTTCTGTGCTCAGGGATGTGTGTGCACTAAGGTGCAGGCACGTAAGTAACATTAGATGAAGCTGAAGAGGTAGGCAAGGGGCCATGACTGGAGAGCATGAAGTACCATGTTAAGGAGCTTGGAGATTCTTCTGTAAACACTGAAGAATTTTAAGTGAGAGATTATAAGATTATTACTACCTTGAAATTTTTGAAACATAATTTTGTGGTCATTGGAGAGGGCAGGGCCAGAAGAGGGAAATGTAGTAGGATATTTTAAAAATATACAACACACACACACACACACACATGCACACACACTCAACTAAGGAAACTATCATAAGAATGAAGAGAACAGATTTGAGGAATGTTTAGGAGGTAAAATCAACAGGATTACTGACTCATTGGATATGGAGAGAGGGTTAAAACAAAAGGAAGTGTCTAAGATTGCTTGCAGGTTTCTGAATAAAGGACTGAATAAATAGCAGCCTGTGTCACTAATCTTTATAAAGAACATAAAAGGAAGAACAATTTTGGACTAGGGTAAGATATGAGTTTGGTTTTAGATAATTTTATAACATACCAGTAAAAATGTCTTAGTAGGCAGTTGATTATACAGGTTTGGAGGTTGTGGGTAGGGGGAGTTAAAACCATGTGATCATCAGGAAAAGAATTTAAAATGCACAGTGCTGAACAAGACTTTCAGGGAACATTTTTCCAAAAGAGATCTATAAGGGAGACATGAAAGAGTTGTTTCAAAAATACAGAGAGGGTAATTAACCTTGATGAGGAAGAATATTTTCTGTGAGGTCAATAGAGAGAAGATGTATAGTAACATTTTTTGTTTGTTGGTTGGTTTTATTTTTGTTCTCCCTGCATCCATTAACTCTCTCTTTGGTGACAGTATTCTGATTTACTTTTGGGAAATGATCTTTTCTTCATTGTGCATGGTCTTGATGGAAAAGTCAGCCTTGCTGGGCTGCTGTGTCCTAGCCACAAAGTGTACATTTAGCCCAAGTTAGGCGATGTGACTCTCTTTCCTGAATCTTTGAATCTGAGAGGATTAAGAAAAAAGATGGTACAGTAGTCATTAGTGCTGTTCACCCAGTATTTCTAGCTCTCTGCCTTCTGAAAACCTGAAGAAATTTTGCTTCCTCGCCTTCTTTGAAGTTAGTCATGGCTTTGACCAGTGAGCCAATGTGCAACTTGCAATATCCTCTCTTTCCCCCTGCCATGGCAAATGGCTATGCTGCAGTTAGTGACTGCTTTGTCCACCTGGATTTCAGAGTGACAGTGACATGAATCAGATCAACATGTGGCATGAATGAGATGTAAATTTTGTTTTAGACTCCTAAGATTTTGGAGTTGTTTGTTATTGAGCATAACCTCATCTAGCTGACTAATACAGAAAATAGTACCTGAAAGTTGGGTGCTTCTGTAACAAAATTCTAAAATGTGTGGTCTTGGCTTAGTATTTAGTTAGCAGATGGTAAGGACACCATGTGGAAGCTGGCGGAATGACTATCTGTGTTATGTGCTGAAAAAAAGGTGGTTTTCCTTTCTGTGAAACTGTTGGCTGTGATAATATGAAGGCAGATATTATATTTAATATAGTTGTAGTTCTAGGGGAAGAGGCTCGAAAAACAAACCGTTAGTATAATGTGTTGGCTGCTGTTGGTCGCAACTGATAAGGTATTAAAGAAAGAGATGAGCTCATAAAGAATTGATTGTCTTGGAAACAATAATGAAAGGGAGTAGAGAGAGTCTCAAAATTCAGGAAATGAAAGGTTGAAAAGGGAATTCTTCTCATTCGCAACTGAAAAAGATAAAACTGGGATAACCTTTGAGTAATAAAGGCCAAATAGAATTCAGCCCTACAGCAAGGATTAGATCAAAGATTCACTGATCAAAGCCACTGCAGTAGAGAGAACAAGAAGGAGGTTCCTGGGAAAGGCAATCAGAGAGGTCAACTCAGAGATTCTTTCTGGACCTTTGGAATTACTCTGGTTGCTGCTTTTCCTTAACTGGGATCTCCTGCGTTCTCTTCCTGTGAGCTAACCAATAGCTTTCCAATCAATATCCCCATATAAATAAGCTAGCAAGAGTCAGATTCAGTTCCTTGCCAAAAAAACCACAAACAAAAACAAAGAAACAAATCCCTTGAAAGACACCTTAGAAACAATGCTCAGGTGAAAGTATAGGTGCAGCATTGGGATCTGATGATTGAGTAGGGAGTCTGAGGATTACTTAAGATTTTAGAATACTTATCCAAGAAAATGGGGCCCATGGCAGGTCAAAGATAAATAAAAAGATCTACCTGGAATCAAAAACCTTAAAAATGCAATGGCACTAATTTTCAATGGACAATCTTAGCATGAAATGAAGAACACAAATTTCAGAATTTATTCATTTGTTCATCAGACAATTATTGGATACCGACCATATGTGAGGTGTGTGT
>NW_007733669.1:3759-5198 GCF_000696425.1 Galeopterus variegatus | reverse complement strand
TTTGTTTGTTTTTCAGTTAAACTGGGGCCATGTGACTAGGTCTGGGTGTGCGCAGAAGTGAAACAAGCACTCCAGGCCTGACCAGGGATGTCCCTCAGGTTATCTATGCTCTTTCTTTTTCTTCATGTCAGCCACAGAAGCCTCGCGTTTAAGATGGAAACGTTACCTTAAGAGGAAGCCTGGATCCTTGAGTTGTGGTCGAGGCAAACCACGAGGAAGGGGATCCCGAATCACAATGGACTATGGTGCGAGAGAGAAACAAACCTTTGCTGTGTTAGGCCATTGAGGTTTGGGGATTTGTTACTGCAGCTGAGTGTATCCTATTCTGATCAATACAGCATCACACAAATAACATAAATTTTCTCCCTTGAACGTCTTGCTAGGCTTTCTTGTCTGTTTTTCTTGGCTCTACTAGAGCTGTGGGCTACCCTGGTTGCACATAAAAATAACTTCAAGAACTGATAACTGTGCTTCACACCAGAAACAGAACCCAGTTTTTCTGGGTAGGGACTAGAAATTGATATTTTTTAAGAAACTGTTGTGCTGATCTTAATGTGCACGCAGGATTGAGAACCACTGTTTTAGAATTGAAAAGGGATTTAAAAATAAGTGACCACATATCCTGGTTTACCCAGGTGAGTCCTGGGTTTGCCTTCTGTCTTGGTGTTATTATTAACAATAACCTCACTCTGGAAATTGACCCATCAATAATAATATGAACACACTACTTATAGGTCATCCAGATACATCAAAATTTCCTGAAGAGTAAGGTAGAAAGGGAAGCTCCTGTAGTTTGAAAAAGGACTAAAAAGCATCTGGTAGACCTCCAGTTGAGAAGCTCTATTTTAATAGAAAATTATGATTTTAATGATATTACAGAATATTCTTACAAGAACTGTAGGTCTTATTAATAATAAATCTTCCAGATTTTCAAATTTGTAGTCATACATTTGTTTGTAATAGTCTCTAATGATTCTTTGTATTTCTGTGGTATCAGTTGTGATGAAAAGACCACTGGAGGACTAAAAGAAATCAAATTTCAGGAGGAGCTCAGAGCATGTAGCAAGGATTGAAGGTCTGAATCTTTGTGAGATCTCTGTGTTACTGTCACCACCAAGGCCTTCACCAGGTATGTTTCCTGGATGTTGGTTGTCCCAGTCTCCAAAACCATAAGCAATAAATTTTACTTTCTTACAAATTACACAGTTCCAGGTATTTTGTTATAAGCAACAGAAATGGACTAATACACTGCTGCTGGTCCTGGGGATGAAACTAGCTCTTATTTGCCTTGATTGTTTTCTGAAACAAGGGTCTTCTTAATGAGCTATTCTTGTGCATCAAAACATTCCTGACAGATTCTCAGTAAACACAGAGGGATCTACAGCATATCAGAAATAAGTTTAACCAGGTAAATCCTGCTCAGTTTTTTATCTCTATGT
>NW_007733669.1:0-3297 GCF_000696425.1 Galeopterus variegatus | reverse complement strand
TATAAGCAACAGAAATGGACTAATACACTGCTGCTGGTCCTGGGGATGAAACTAGCTCTTATTTGCCTTGATTGTTTTCTGAAACAAGGGTCTTCTTAATGAGCTATTCTTGTGCATCAAAACATTTCTGACAGATTCTCAGTAAACACAGAGGGATCTACAGCATATCAGAAATAAGTTTAACCAGGTAAATCCTGCTCAGTTTTTTATCTCTATGTAAGCTGTGATTGTGGTATACAGCAACATCACAGAAAACACTGATAAAAATGTAAGGAGGCATATAGCTCTACTTTTCATAGGCATACTCAGAAATCTTATTGAATCTTTGAGCTCAGTAGAGAATTGTTTAATGCAGAATTTCAGCCTGTGGTCTAGACATGGCACCATCACAGAGTAATAGAGTTATTGCCAGGATTTAACTTAAAATACTCATGGGCCCACTTCGGGGTACTCCCAGATTCCCTCATTTATATGGATTTCTGTTGTGAGACTGTGAGTGCCCCATGGACTGCCTCCCATAGTCACCTTTATAAAAAGCATGCATTTAACAATTATTTGTACCTATATGCTTACCAATGTAATCGCAATGTCACAAAAACCCTCCACTGACTTCATGTTTCTTTGCTCTATTTAATAAAATCTACAAAATCACCTAACACATGTCCCTGAAATTCACACATAACTGGTCCCAAAGATTGCCCAAAATGACTCCTTTACTCTAAGGAACATACCTGTTAAAATTGTATTTAATTAAAATTCTATAAACTTTTGCTTGCTCTATCAATATGTCCAAAAATTGCCATCAAATTTTGAATTGTCTGAAGTAACTTGAAAAGAGCTAGTGCAGAATAAGTTATGCTAAACTAAATTGATTACCACCACCACCTCCAAATAACCTTTTTAATTCCATACAACTGCTGGGACAGAAAGAAATAAAGACCAAGTTCGATGTAATTTAATTTTGTGATTGCTCTATTGTTCTTCTTGTTCTGGTGATGCTGAATATCGCTCATCATCCACAAGGAATTTTCCATTTGCTTTTACAATAGTGTCAACATTCTATTGTTCTTTGCATATTACTTAAAGCATGTTTTGTTGCCGCAGCAGTCTGTTTCTCTTACCAGATAATGGCAAATTCATTGCTTATCACCTTCACTTTATTTTTATCAGCTGTCTTGCCAGTATTCAATTCCCTTAGTATTTAGCTGAAGGTAAATATAAATAAATATAAATAATTTTAATGACATTATTTTAAATAATGTTATGTCACTAAGTTATTCTCACTTTAATGTCTTAATATTCTATTTGATTTCTCTTTATTTGTGTATATGCTCCACTCCAATAGACTTTCATCCCTATTCTCTCTTATGGCAAATACATGAATTTTGTATATTTTGATGCATTTTTACTGAAATATTTTTATAATTCCTAACAAAAATGAAAACCAATATTCAATTATTTTTATTTATTTATTTATTTATTTTGTGAGTGGTAAGGGGATCGGAACTCTTGGCTTGGTGTCGTCCGCACCACGCTCAGCCAGTGAGCGCACCGGCCATCCCTATATAGGATCCAAACCTGCGGCCTTGGCACTCCCAGCGCTGCTGCGCTCCCAGCGCCGCACTCTCCCGAGTGAGCCATGGGTTCGGCCCAATATTCAATTTTAATCTTCTCCTATTAGATCTTAACGTTTTCATTCTTACCACTTCTCAGATTGCCTAGTTTTTTCTTTGGTGAATTTTCTGATTCCACTGTCCAATGCATGTTGCTTCCAGTTGCTGCTTTCTTGGGAGTTTACTACTAACACCCTCAAAACTGAAGGTAACAAATATAGTTTTAGAGGCTATTTATTTTTCTGATGATTCCATAATGATAGGCTCAAACTAGGGATGGAGGCCGGCTGAGATTCATTCTTCTCAGTTTGAGTGGTGAGCATGCAACACCTATATACCAGTCACTGTTTTAGAAGCTGGATATAAAACAATGAATAAACAAAGCCCCTGTCCTCAAGAAGGTCATAGTCTAACATTCTATATGTAGATATCTGAATAAAGCTTCAGAATTTTGGGGGGGAAAAGTGACCCATCAATTTTTCTGACATGATTCCATGAGTGTAAACTAGGGCCAATACCTCTAAATGAGGCCAGGAAGGTCTCAGGGAAGGTGAGTTGAGGAATAAGTAGAGGAGGTGTGGGAAGGAGGAGACTGTGCAAGATGTCTTGAGGTTGAATATACACATTACCTTACCTAAACTTAATAAAATGTCAATCATTGATATCAAAGAATGGGGAAAGCTGTTGGAGACCATATGCTGGTGTTGGGTAAACACTGTTACTGGCCAGAACCAGGGGAATTGGAATGATACAATTAAATATTAATTAATGTTAAGTAACCTCTTCATTGCTTAAAATTCTTCTTTACCACCTGAAATGGTTTTTTCTTTGCATCTGTGATTTCTCATCACAGCATCTAAAGGAAGCCTTCATAGCATTTCCAATTCTCCGTTACCCATCCTGCTCTCTACCCTTGGTTAGAATCTATAGCTAGCAGTAGAGGCTTCCTCAACTTTGGTTTCTCTGGGACTAGTTATTCTAGAGGCAAGGTTCCTGTGAAGATATCTGTTGCCAGCATTTAGGAAATGCTCTTCACTGTAGCTCGTGGCAATATTCATTTCCTTCCTTTGCTTTTCCTACCCATCAGAAAATATGTACAACTTTTCCCCCAAACTTTGCTTGTAATTTTGACTATTACCATGTTTTCCTCTCTGTTGCCACTCTGTTTCACTTTAAAAATTTTTTAAATTATATATATAAAAGAAATTGCTCATATACAAGTGTATACGCTCCTACTATAGAATAATGACCTTCAAAGCATGGCCATGCCCTAATCCTCAGAACCTATAAATATATTATCTTATATGACATTAGACTTTGCAGATGAGACTAAGCTAAGGATCTGGGGATAAAGAGAGTATCTCAGATTATCCAGATGGCTCCAATATAATTACATGGGCCCTTATAAGATGGAGGCAGGAGAATCAGAGTCAGAGAGAGAAAATGTAAGGGTGAAAGTAAGATCAGAGAGGGAAGAAGATGCTTCACTGCTGGCTTTGAAGATGAAGAAGGAGCCATGAGCCAAGGAATGTAAGTAGTTTCTAGAAACTGGAAAAGTCAAGGAACAGGTTCTCCCATGGAGCCTCCCAGAAGGAACATAGCCCCGCTGAAATCTTGATTTTATTCCATTGAAACTGATTTCAGACTTCTGACCTCCCTAAACATAAGATAATAAATTCATGTT
>NW_007733668.1:102604-106363 GCF_000696425.1 Galeopterus variegatus | reverse complement strand
AGTCTTTAGGTTTTTCTATATATAGTATCATGTCATCTGCAAATAGAGAAAGTTTGACTTTTTCTTTTCCAATATGGATTCCGTTTATTTCTTTCTCTTTCCTGATTGCTCTGGCTAGTACCTCTAGTACTATGTTAAATAGAAGTGGTGAGAGTGGGCATCCTTGTCTTGTTCCTCTTCTTAAAGGAAAGACCCTCAGTTTCTCCACATTCATAATAATACTTGGGTTTGTCATAGATGGGTTTTATTGTGTTGAGATACTTTCCTTCTAGACATAATATCTTGAGAGTCTTTATCATGATGGTATGTTCAATTTTGTCAAATGTTTTTTCAGCATCTATTGAGATAATGATGTGGTCTTTGTCCTTGAGGTTGCTGATGTGATGTATCCCATTTATTGACTGTCGTATGTTGAACCATCCTTGCATCACTTGATTGTGGTGTATAATATTTTTAATGTGTTGCTATATTCTGATTGCTAATATATTGTTGAGGATTTTTGCATCTGTGTTCATTAAGGATATTGGCCTGTAATTTCCTTTTTTTGTTGTGTCTTTATCTGGTTTTGGTACCAGAGTTATGTTGGCCTCATAGAATGAATTTGGGAGAGTAGCTTCTCTTTCAAGTTTTTGGAATAGTTTGAGAAGAATTTTATTCATTTGAGTATTCTCTTTTGTTCTCTGTTAGTCTACCTAAAGGTTTGTTTATTTTATTTATCTTTTGGAAAACCAACATCTCATTTCATCGATCTTTTGTATTGTTTTGTTACTCTTGAAGTGTAACATTAGGTTATTTATTTGAAGTCTTTCTTCTTTTTTATGTAAGCATTCTATAAACTTCCTTCTTAGAACTGTGTTTACTGTACCCCACGGAATCTGACATGTTGTATTTTCATTTTTATTTGTCTCTAGATATTTTTTAATTTCCTTTTTGATTTCTTCTTTGACCCATTGTTTAGGAGCATGTCATTAAATTTCCATAATTTGTTTTCTACTGTTGCTTTTTTTTTTGTTGTTGTTGTTGTTGTTGATTTCTACTTTTATTCCATTGTTTGACCCATTGTTTAGGAGCATGTCATTAAATTTCCATAATTTGTTTTCTACTGTTGCTTTTGTTGTTGTTGTTGTTGTTGTTGTTGATTTCTACTTTTATTCCATTGTGGTCAGATAAAATAGTTGATATGACTTCAGTATTTTAAAATTTATTGATATTCATTTTGTGACCTAACATATGGTCTAATCTAGAGAATGTTCCATGTGCTACTGAGAAGAATGTGTATATTTCACAGCTGTTCGATGCAAACATCTAAATATGTCTGTTAGGTCCAATTGGCCTAGAGTGGAGGTTTATTCTGATGTTGCCTGGTTAATTTTCTGTTTGCATGATCTGTCCTTTGCTGAAAGTGGGGTGTTAAAATTGCCAACTATTTATTATGTTGGAGTCTATTTCTCTCATTAGGTATAATAGTAATTGCTTTATGTAACTGGGTGCTCTAGAGTTGGGTATATGTATATTTTAGTGCCTTGATTCTATTTACCTCACACTCTGAGTATATTTATAAAATAGTTTCCTTATCCTCCTCACAGCTTTTTATCTTAGTTTATAAAGATAGCGATAGATGAGAAGAAAAAAGTAGGAGGAGGAAAGGAAAGAAGCAAGAGGACAATTTATAATTAATGTATATATAATTAGTGTGATTAGTCTCCATTTTTTCATGTGTAAGATGGAAAAAAATTAAAATGTTCATCATTTGCCTATCTGGATTTTATAAGATAATCAAGGTGAAAGATTTCTGTAATTCATTAGGTGCTACCTAAGTATCAGTTTTTGAATGATCAAAGGTGTTAAAATGGAATTTTTTTTGCAAACTTTTCTTAAGGTTTTCATTTTCCTCTCTCCGAGAAGCATGATATTCTATTGCTAAACAATTTGGTTATTTTTATTTGTTTCCATTATTAATTATGCTGAGAAAACAGTAGAAGTAAATTTTCCTTAAAGAATAGGCAGTATTTTGAAAATCCCTTTGTAAAATACCTAAGACATAGTATATGGATTGTAGTATAACCTGTACAAGATTGATCCTTCTGAAGAACATGTATTTCTTAGTAACCTTTTATGTTTTTTCATTATTATTCTGTAATTAGTGTGAGGTCATTAGTTCATAGGTTCTCTAATTCAGTAAATTGCTTAAAGCTAGAATACGGAGCCGAAACCAGAAGGTGAGCTCCTCCCTTCCATATTGGGAATGAATTTGTCTTTATTTCGATTGTAATTTTCAGAGAAAGAATATTAGCTAAAGCATATTCAATTAAATGAGATTTTAAATATAGATTAAACCAGTGATTTCTGTCCTTACACAGCAATTTTAATTTTTATATAACATTCTACACAAAGTCAAATTAGTAGTCATATAGAACAATTTCAGAAAGTTCTGAAGATGCAAGTATTTATTACTCAGATATCCACTATTACTTCACTAGTTGCCTCCGTGTAATATGCTAATATTAATAAACATGTATTGTGAAACACTGTGATGAACACCTTATAGGTAATCACTGTTATACTTTATCATTTGCTTTTAAAATCTTTTAGGTCCCATGAAATTCTTTTTCTACTGTCATGCATTAAGAGGAAAAAGACAGAGAAGAATTTAAACTTTTAAAGGTGTATAAAGTTTAAATGAAACTCAAATGATGTCATGATGCATTACCTTTACAAAAATCACAGTAGTTCAAATTGAGAAAATAATTGAACATTACACAAGTCATGTGAAGGAATGGTGAACTCACCAAAAACAAGATCAAAACCAATCTAAAACAAACCAAAACAAAAAGCATAAAAGAAACTTGTATTTTAAATGTCAGCATAAATATAATGTAGAACAATGGTTTACAAAGTATGACTCACCAGCCAAATTTGACTCAGAACTTATTTTTAATGGTCGATGAGTTAAGATTTTTTTTTCAAATGTTTGAAAGGAATTTAAAAGAGTATTTTGTGACTCATGAAAATCCTATGACATTCAAATTTTGGTGTCCATAAATAAAATTTATAGGCACTCAGCAAGGCTCATTCACTTATCTAACATTTATGGTTGCTTTTATGCTAAAATGGCAGAGTTGAGTTGATGCTACAATGACTTTATGGCCTGCAACACTTAAACTATTTACTATCTGGCCCTTTTAGGAAAAGATTGCTAACTCTTGGTGTGGATGATATGCCATGAGCATCAATTTAAATTCCCAGGAGCGTTTTGACATTGGACAAATACCTAAGTCAGTCTGTGTCTTAGTTTTTCTCTTACTAAGATGGGAAAAATGTTGATATGCCATGAGCATCAATTTAAATTCCCAGGAGCGTTTTGACATTGGACAAATACCTAAATCAGTCTGTGTCTTAGTTTTTCTCTTCCTAAGATGGGAAAAATGCACAGACCTGGCTGAAAAAACAAATACTGTTGTTTTTGTCAACATTGTCATTGTTGTTGTAAGGTAATTCAAATTTAGAGCTCTCTATCTTCTCTCAGCCAGATTGTATTTGGATTACATTTTATTGCATTGTGAAATAAGTTTTAGTATAATAGGAAATTGAAAGTAAATGCTATAATTTCCCTTTATTTTCTATCAATGTCAAGGCCAAATGGTATATAATTATTATTACATTGATTTTAGCTCTGTCCCAAATACAGAATTCTTTAATGGTATATGCGGTTGGAGACATAGGCTTGTCTTGAGTCCCTAGGAGATGGCTGGGGGAGAG
>NW_007733668.1:95691-101604 GCF_000696425.1 Galeopterus variegatus | reverse complement strand
TTTTTTTTTTTTTTTTTTTTTTTTTTTTTTTTTTTTGGCAAGATGGCTAACTAGAGGCAGCCAGCCCTCACTTCTAATGTAAAAAAAAACCCAAAGCAAGAAATAGATAGTCACCATAAAGTGTCTAGGAAAAAATGAGAGAATTCAGCAAAACAGTGAGAACCACCCTCCCCCCCAAATCTGGAAACTTGAAACAACAACACAGAAAGACAGGGAATCACCAGACCAGGACTGGCACAGAACCTGGAGAGATTGCACTGTTGGGACAAGGTGAGTGGTCAGGTTGGTGCTCCCAGTGCAGACATCTGCAAGTCAGCCTGCAAAGTAAACATGCAGCCCTCATGGACAGTGAGCCCAGTGTGAGAAGTGGCTAAGATCCCACATGGCTATACTTTTCCAGGAGGTAAGTAAATGCTGAGCGCTCCCAACCCCTCTTCTTCCTGGGCTGCCACTAAACATCAAAATTTTGGGATACGAGCCAGGGAAGCTCAGAGCCCTGCCTACCCAGCAACCAGCCCACTCCAGAAGACAGCATGGGGGGAGTGCACCAGCTGCCTAGATCCACACTCTCCTTCTCCCTGAGAGCTCACAGCCCTGCCCAACTCAGTGCCACCCCTTCCCAGCAGAGAGCAAGCAGGGACTGCACCAGTCCCCTGTACCAGACTCCTGGATCCACCCCCTCCTGCCCCGGGAGCTCAGAATTCTGCCCAACATAGTGAACATACCCATACAGGTACTGAGTGGGGGCAGTGTGGTGGCTACCTGGATCCATGCCCTAATTCCCTGCATCTTAGAGTCCCACCTGACATAGAGGATCCATCCACACCAGTGGAGAATGGAGGGAATGTGCCAGCTACCTTAATCCACACTCTCCTTTCCTGTAGGAGTTCAGAGTCCTGCCTGACTCAGCAGCCCCCCAGGCTCTAGTGGACAGAGAGCAATGACTGCCCCAGTGCCCTACACTGGTTGTCTAGATCTATGCACACCTTCCTCAGGACATCAGAGTCCTGCCTGACCCAGTGAACCCACCCATTCCAGCAAAGAAGGTGCAACGATTCATGCTTCCCCAGAACTGAATCTATGATGCCCAACACAACTATCAGTATAGAAAACTTCTGCTGGTAAAATTCTCTACCCTCAAAAACCACTCCGAAAATTGAATGAAGTGACTACACCACCAGATGCCTGGACATCAATGCAGACATTTGAGAAGGATGAGAAAACAAGAAAACATGACTACCCTGAAAGAAGACAATAATTCTCCAATAATAAACCACAAGCAACAAGAAACCAGTGAAATTTTTACCCTCCTCCCCTCCCCCCCCAACTGCTCCACAACAGATGGAGCTGGGGACCAACCCCTCCTCCCACAACTAGGCATGCTGCCGCTGCCATAGGATCCACCCAGGGTCCTGAGGCATGAATCTGGGGATGACCACTCTTCACACAACCAGGAAAGGAGCCTGCCAAAAGCACCACTTCCATGTGGTGGCCCACCACAGCCACCATAATAGCCATGGCTCTTGCAAAAGTGGCTAGATACTACAACCACCACACAGATGGCCCACCAAGTGCATTGACACAAGGACAGTCACCAGCAGAGACCAAAGAAAAGAAGAGGACGTCTCTCTTCACAAAGCCCATTCCAAAGTGAAAGAAGAATCATCTGCTCTACGATGATAGTGGGGGACCCAAACACACTTCTCTCAGCACTGGCTTATTTAACAGTTACTCTTTCAGAAGGAGAGAAGAAATCTAGTGTTATCAGAGGTGGGAGGGGGAAGGGAGAGGGTGATGAGGAGATATTGGGTAAGGGAAATAAAGAATAAGTATGATTTGTAATAATACATATGCTAATAATATTGATTAGATCAACATATGTCTATGTTGAACCCCCAAAATATGTATAATCAATTATGATTCAAGAAAAAAAAAGTTGTTTAAACTCTTAATAAAAAAAAGAAAGAAAAAAAATAGGCGAGGGAGCTCAATAGACATTTCTCAAAAGAAGACATACAAATGGCCAACAGTTAAATGACAAAATGCTCAACATTGCTAATCATCCAGTTAGACTGGTTATTATCAAAAAAGACAGAAACTAACAAATGTGGGTGAGGATGTAGAGAAAGGGGAACCCTGATTCATTGTTGTTGGGATTGTAAATTAGTAAAGCCATTATGGCAAACAGTATGAAGTTTTCTCAGAAAACTACAGATAGAATTACTACATATCCAGCAATCCCACTGCTGGGTATATACCCAAAGGAATGGAAATCATCATGTCGAAGGGAAACCTGCACCCTCATGTTCATCACAGATCTTTTCACAGTAGCCAAGAGATGGAACCAATCTAAATGTTCATTGACAGGTTACTGGATAAAAGAAATGTGATACAGACTGACAATAGAATACTTCTAAGCCATAAAAAAAAAAAAATGAAATTTGACCATTCATAGCAATATGGATGAGCTTAAGGACACTTACATTAAGTGAAATAAGCCAGGCACAGAAAGAGAAATACTGCATGTTCTCACTCACATGTGGGAGTAAAAAAAAGAGAACAAAATAAAACAAGCAAACAAACACACAAAAACCAATATATAATAATGATAATAATAATAGTAATTTGAACTGTTAAAAAAATAGAGAAGATCAATGGTTACTAGAGATGGGAAATAGAGGGGGTTGGAGAGATAGTGAAAGGCTGATTATTACACACAAAAGTAAAGTGAGATAGGAAAAGTCAACCCAATTGGTGACAGTCAGCCCAGAAATCTATAGTCAATAATGTTTTCCTGTATGTAACCAAGAGACTAGAAGAGAGGAGATCAAATCACATCACAAAGAAATGATTAAGTTTTGCAATGATGAATAGGCTGATTACATTGAATAGATCAACACACATTTTATACATGTATTATAATATAAATCCACACCCCATAAATATATATAATGTTTCAGTAATTTTTTTTAAACCAAAAAATGTAAACAAATCCAGATCACCAATTAACAAATATTTTGCCTTACACAAGAACTGTGTACAGAATATTAATCATCTATGTGCAGAGTATTTGGAAATAAGTAAATAAATCAATAAATACCAAGGAGAGAGTCCTCAGAATGAATCCAAACCTGCTGATATCTTGATCTTGGACTGTTAGCCTCTAGAACTGTGAGAAAATGAGTATCTGTTGTTTAAGCCAGCTAGTCTACATTACTTTGTTAACTCTGATAAGCTTATACAAAAGCTATATGCACGAGATAACCATAACTAGTTTTATATTTGTCCTTAAGTAACATTATAATAAAAAGGATTACATCCTTGATGGTTCACAGCAATTTTATTTTGAATATGTTTTTCAAAACAGATAAATATTTATCTAGAGATTTGAAATACCTGGCAAATGAGTTGCTATTTGCTTAATCACAGCAGTTTTTACAGCTACACCCAAATATAATCTCGAAATTCTCAAAAGTACCAATCAATCTGAGTTGATACAAGTCATGAAAGCCTTTTTTATAGACTTTACTTATCAACAAGAGGATGTGGCATTTTAGAGCTATTCAAAATTTAAATCACTGATGAAGGTTACTTGGAATTCTCTGATATACTTTTTAAACTTCATATGCCAATAAATGTTTTTAAGTAATAAACATTGAACATTAAATATTTTCTTTAAAATGTTTTGTCTAAAATATTGTTTTTTAAAATTTTAACATCCAATAATGATTAAACAAATTAATTCATTCAGCTTTAACTTTAAGTTTCTTTTATTATTTTTTACATCATAATTATCAAGAACTATGAAGGGTGTGTGTTTTTACTTTACCTGTAGGTTGATAAGTTAACCTGATACTGTTTTAAGAGTGCTGGAAGAAGACATGACATTCCTAGATCAGAGATAAAAGACTAATGGCATTAATAATAGCCAGTTTCTAAACCCCTAATCTTATACAATGATGAGACAAGAACCAGATGATGCCAGGATAGTCAGTGGGATGCACAACAGAAGAAAAACCCTGAGCCTAGAAAACCAAATTCTTTTACAATGGATAGTGAGCATTCCTGTTCTTGCTCCAGAAACAGACATTATCTTTATAAAACTGGACAGGAAGCATCCCCGATATTTGTGCCAGAAGAAAACACTATCTCTGGCTGTTTGTTATACAAATATAACTTGAAAAGATTGTCTGAAACAGATGCCAGTCTGTGCCTCTGCTTACAAGACAGTCAGGAATGCAAGAGACCCATGGAGAACTGTCTCACAATAATATCTACCCCACATTTCTATACCATCTTGACTTCAAACAAATTTTTCCATTAGTACACCACTCCTTTGTCCACTTTAAACTGGCTGACAGAGGCTGGAACCAAATGCACTCACATTGTCTCATACAGCACTTAATTAGAACTACTGTCAACAGAAATCCGAGCAGCAGGATGAGGCCAACCTGCAGCAATGACCTCAACCATACCCATCCCTACTCCTGAACTCAGCCAGCTGAACAGATCCTCCACTACCATAAACAATTACTGAAGAAAGCCAAATGGTTTTCTCTTTAAGACTCTGCTCTGACCTTTCTTCTTGTTTTGAGGTATTAATCCTAGTACGGCAAGGCATCTTGTGAATGGCACAGCCTCTGCTTTCACCCACAAAAAATAAGTCTAGGGAAATTCTACTTTCCAGAACAAGTCTGGCCAGTGAGTTGAGGTTAGCTTGAATGCATTCTACAGCCTAGTTGATGTCATTGGATATTTGAGCTAAAGTCAGGGACGAATTTAATACCAACTCTTCTAATTAAATTATTTTCATTGTAAGGATAACTCCCCACACAGTGCACATAAATAACAAGTTAATTATCCCTCCAGAAAACTTCAAGAACAGCTTCATTTTGGAGAATCATTTTAGTGGTTGTAGCTGAAGATTTGGCAGTTTTTACTTGACTAAAAGAGATACTGTGTCTGTGAATCTGGCCACATGGTTGCAGAACTCTTTTTGGCTACTGGTCCCCGCGTTTTGTTGGAATTTATCAGCCACTCCTGAAGNTCCCTAGGAGATGGCTGGGGGAGAGGAGATACAGAAGAGTTTCACCAGCATCCTACCATCAAATTGTACCCCCCAAACACATACAATAATTTATTAATTAAAGATAAAATAAACAGAAAAAAAATCTCTTATAGGCTATCTTGAAGTATCTTCCTGTACTGATGGTCAGATTAAGCTGACCCATTTCATTACTTTCTCCAGGACAGAAATATGGGACTATGATGACATCCAATCACAATGTTCTCTTGCCTGATTTGGGACACAAAGGCACAAGTTTTGCCCTATGCCTCTTCTTATTTGTAACCTGATTTATATACCAAAAACTCACATATTCCGTTAACACACAGAAGTTTTAATCAGAGACCACAAAGTAGCTGATATGTAGGATGAACCAGTCTAGAGATGCAAAATAGAACACAAGGGCTCTAGGTAATGAAATTGTACTGTGTTTGGAATTCATGTCAAATGAGTAGATATTAGCTGTTCTTGACACAAAAACAAATAAACAAAAAGGGTAAATATGTGAGATAATGGATATGTTAAGTTGCTCCAATGTAGTACTCTTTTTACCATATGTATTTATCCCATAACATCCTATGTATACTTTAAATATACATAATAAAATTTGTTTTAAAAAGAGCACATAGATATAACATATTTTTCTAACTTTTTGGAAAGCTTGCTCTTCATATGATTTAATAATAAATAATAATCATCATCTATTAATGCCATTTGCTTTCTCAATGAAAAAAATAGAGTTACGTTAAGATAAAGTTCAGGAGGTTTCATGCCTCCATGTAGAAATTTCATCCATGGATATGAAATGATAATATTAAAATAACTTTGATAAATTTAAATTTATTGGT
>NW_007733668.1:88571-92003 GCF_000696425.1 Galeopterus variegatus | reverse complement strand
ATAACAAGTTAATTATCCCTCCAGAAAACTTCAAGAACAGCTTCATTTTGGAGAATCATTTCCTGTTACCTGAAGGCTACATGATCTAATGTTGGTATATTCTTAAACATTTGGAGGTTTCTTAAGACCATATATAATGTACAAGTTGCCATATTTTCAGGAGAAAGGCAAAGTAATGTTTTGTTCTACACAAAAAGTACAATCCTGAGTGCATATGGTACTCCTGGAAAGAAAGAGTTGTTTATACTTATTGAGACACAAATAGGGCTTAAGTAAGTTGGGCCATTCCAGATGGTCAGAGAAGACCAGAATAATCTTGTATAAAGTTTATCAAGCCACCTTGGTCAGTGATGAGGCCCACTAATAGCCCCAGAAGTCAAAGGTCTGAGGTAGTCAGTCTATCAGCAGGGCCTGGAGCAATGGCTATGCAATGTGTTCCCCCTCAAAGTGATATTAATGGCTTTTGGTAGGAGTCATAAGTCTGGCAATACAGTGGTATCCTCTGTAGAAGAAACAGAAACAGAATTTTTTTTCTTTGTGTCTAGTTTATAATGGTGCATATGTTCCCATGTCTGGTATGGTGGTGGATCTATGCAGTAGTAGTAGCAATCTGAGTGGTGTGGCTTCATTAGAAATTTGATTCTGGTGGATCTTATTAGAGAAGATAACTCTACTGGGTTCATCTACATGAGTGATGCAGACAGTTTCAAATCCATGGCTCTATGAGGATTACTTTATTTTGCCAGTTAGTAGTTTTCCAAGCAGGAGAACAAAAAGCTAAGCTACTGCCAACAGTACAAGAGTCAGTAAAAGTATGAACAAGGTTTATTGATGTGACTATTGGATTGTGCTATGAAAAAGGCCTTGAGTTATCCCCACTGAGCAGAACAAGCCTGTTCATTTTCAGTTCTGAATAGCTTGCATTAGCTTGAACTGCAGCAGCCTCATAGACACCACTGGATTTCAACTTAGCTGAGTTATCAGCAAAACAGTCCAGGCATTTAGAGGAAATTCTGTGAATTGAGGGCCCCACTGAGCCAGCATCTTTGCTTCAGTACATGGAACAGGAAATAAAGATTGCCCCAGAGTAAGAACTGCATTTTTTTTTTTTTTTTAATGCAAAGACAAGGTGCTGCTACTAGAGACAGGCTGGCTGTGTTCTAATTTACTATTTCCTCTTGACAATTGAGTCTTGTTAGTCATGTAGTATAAGTTGACCCAATCTATGAAATATCAGGACAGAGAGTCAAGACTCTCCATGGATGAGGCATATAGTTTCAACTCGAGCATGGTAGCAAGCTAACAGCTACATTTGAAAATGGCTTTAGCTGGTAGCTGTGTCTGGGAGGCCACAAGTCCAAAGCTCTGAGAGGTGCCTCTGTGTAGATACTGCCTCACTTTGCTAGAGGCTCCCATCAGCCAAATCGTAAGTCTCAGAGGCTAGTAGTTCAAAAGGTCATTGGGTTTGTTGGTCCTGAAAGGGAGAGTATGCCACAGCTTACTGGACAGCTTCTATTGCAGGTTTTTGGTTTGTGCCCTACTCAAAGGATGCCTGTTTTAATGTTAGCTGACATAAAGGACCAAGTAGACTGCCCAAGTGAGGCACATGATGTCTCCAATTCTGAAAGTGTCTGCTAAGATGCTGGATTTACATTTTAGTGGTTGTAGCTGAAGATTTGGCAGTTTTTACTTGACTAAAAGAGATACTGTGTCTGTGAATCTGGCCACATGGTTGCAGAACTCTTTTTGGCTACTGGTCCCCGCGTTTTGTTGGAATTTATCAGCCACTCCTGAAGACAGATGGTTGGTAACACTGTTGTCATGGCTGTTGAGGTGCATCAACAGGATATTATCTATATAGTGAAAGTTTGGCGTATATGAATGTGGAGGCACTTGCACTAATTTTTGATCTATCTGCTGATGGCAATAGCAGGGGAGTTTGTTACACTAACACCTTTTCTCCATTTAGCTCTTTTCGATGGGGAGAATCCCCTCTGACGTTCACAGTATAGGAGAGTACAAGCATAGAACACATCAGTTACTTGGATATATTCAGATGAGGAAGAATCAATCTAAAGAGCTCCACCTATAAGATTATTTCAACCTCCCTTTCCCACTGCAAACTTTGCTCACAACACATAGTTAGAATTGGGCACCTCGTCTTCCCATGGTTTAGGAACATGACTAGGTGCCTATTGCCAACAGATCCATAAAAGTCTGAGTTGTTCCCCTCCCTGAAGTTACCCAGCATTCTTTGGGGACAGGACAGCCACTGCCCCAACCAAATCATCTTTTTCCCTAAAGTACCTGAAGTCAGGGTAGAAGATGAGGGAAACTTTGGGAGTGGGGGCCAGTGTGGAAGGAGAGTATATACAAAGCACATTTACTGTTAGTACCAGCAACCACGCGCTCTCCCCAAAATCAATGTTCTAATGCTTTTGGTCTGTACAATGCTCTGTATTTCATAGCAAGGTCCTCATCGCTGACCCCATTTATTTTAGATTAGAGGAATCCTTGGCCCAGCAGCCATTCTTACGTTGTCTTTGGCTCCAGCCGTACTGCCTGCTGTCACATTGTCATAGTAACAGAGCTTTCTCTGCCCACCCATAGAAGAGTGAGCAGCAACCAAGGTAACATTTTGGCAGCTTATTTCAATTCTGCCTCGCACTGCTCAGACTCTCAACCTGCATAGATAGGTGTGAGAGTGAGAGACCCTTACTCCTAGTTCTCCACCCTTGCCCACTCACTTAGGTGAGTATACACCAGAGGTCAGGAAGTCTTCTCTTATCTCCTAACCTAGTCATGGAGCCCCTGTCTTTCCTTTTCCAGATAGCCACATCTCTGTTAGCATTCTGTCCTTGTTGCCATAACCATTGAGAATTGTGAGGCATCTGAGATTTTACCCTACTTGCAAGCTAATGAAGTAGCCTGCCACAGTCTCGTGGATGTTGGGAGAAGACACAAGTCTACTGGGTCAGAGATGAAGGATTCACAAACGTGATACAAATGAGTCCAGATGGGGGCCTGTACATAGAGCAGACTGTGTTCTATAAGAGAAACCCTGACCATAGCGGACCTACATGTGTTATAATGAATAGTAAACATGCCTGCCTGTCTCTACTCTGAAAGAACACATTATTTCTATCTTCCAAGGACGTTAAGTATAAAAATGTTCTTGAAATGATAGTCTGGAACAAAGGGCAGTCAGTGCCTCTGATTGTAGGATATGTAGAAATGCAAGAGGCCTGCTGAGAAGGGTTTCCCAGCAATATTGTAATGATTATAACTAATATAATGTGGAATTTTGAAATAACCTTAAAAATGGCAGCTGCAAATTTTAATAGTCTGCTTTCTTTTAGTCCACAACTTCTCTATCATAAATCCCAAATTCACTTTTTTTTTTTTTCCGTTTTTTTTTTTTTTTTTTTTTTT
>NW_007733668.1:73592-88058 GCF_000696425.1 Galeopterus variegatus | reverse complement strand
GGGATCGCAAACCTCGGTGCTGCGCCCGCACCTCGCTCAGCCAGTGAGCGGGAACCGGTCTGTATGTGGGATCCGAACCCTCGGCGGGAGCGCCACCGCGCTTCCCAAGTGGCGCACTGTAGCAGTGCACCACCGGGCTGGCCCCCAAATTCACTTTTATTTGTTCATTATAGCCATTATTTTTATATTCTTAGAAATGTGTTAAACCACGCTATGTTTTTAAATTTTTATATTTAATGAAATTTGGTGTTTTATTCAAATTATATTGTTGAATATTAACATTTATTATAAGTTACTACAGGTGTCTTGTCTTTTATAAATGTGGTGATGTCATGTAACTCCCTACGTGGGTACCATAAATATTCATTAGTGCCCTTGCTATCTTTTAATCTCCATTGTCTTCCTTTGAGGTAACTGTGTTGTCTGAGTTTTTCACCAGCCCTGACTTGATTTGTTTCTGCCTTCATTAATCTACAGCTCGAGGTTTGTGTGATTACAACATAAAAGAGAATAGTTATCTGTGTTTGAGGCTTCGTTATTACCAGGGTGTCTACACCGTCTATGATTACTTTACAAAAGCCTGGGGAATAGTAATAACATGCGATAATGTCAATTATGGTGGCCTCTCATTATTGTGCAAAGACGGTGATCTCAATACTCCCTTAGGAAGGCATGCACTTTGATCATTTTCCCAGGCTTGGGAACGGATTCTTAGTGACAGCTCCATTTGGTACAATGCCATGCTATGGCAATCTGGATGGCCAGGGTGAAAGCTTCAATAGATAATTAGGAAATAGAGCACAGAAAAGAACGTGGCTAACTGAGCTTCTTGAGGAGCCCTTTAGCAAAACTACTTTAAAATGGGAAAGAAGCTACTTCAGCAACATTCGTCAATATTTTCTCAGTAAGAATTTATCATATTAAAAGATCACTACAAGTTCCATTACAGCTGTGTCTTTCAGATAAGAAGCAACAATATGAAATTTGCTTTATTTCACTTGTAAAGTTGACTCAAATGCTGTTGTAAATGAATCCCCATTCTCTTTTGTTGTTTTATTGTGCCCATCAATGCCTAGATATCCACATAGGTAGACAATTGACATTAAGCAGTCCCATCAGAAGGGAAAAGGGTGGTAGTTGATTAATATAATATTGTTCCTAAAATGAGGAATAGAAAGAAGAACATTTTGAATCCTAATAGTTTAACTATATAGCAACAGAACTGTAAGTTTATATGCTAGTTTCAGTATGCTACAAAAGCAATTTGATATTGATCTATGATGTTTCCTGTGGTTGGTGCTTAAAAATATTCTTTCTGAGATGAGAATAGAACCTGGAAACCAAAATAGGACTGTAGTTGGAGGGGACAAATGTCCAAAATGGCTGGAAAAGAAGACAGACAGCAGGAAGAGCATGACGACTATTATGTGACATTTGCAGAAGGATAGCTTTCCTCAAAAGAGTGAGAGCCTAAATACAGGAAACCAAAATAATCAGGTTGGCCTGCTCTGAAACAACAGGCTGAGAAAGTCTTCAATTTCCCCCATCCTCTCTCTATATCACAATCACTTTTAATGTTTTATTATTTTAATAAAAGTACTTGTCACACTCCCAGATATTTATATTAAATTGTCTTTTGGATTAATACCTTTCTTAAAAATTTTAATAATTTTTTTAATCAAGTTAACAAACACTGGACTGCAAACTTTATAATCCTTTAATCTAGAAAGATGGATTATACAACAGCGTAAAAAAGGTTATGAAAAACACTGATAGGTTGAATGCAGGTTTGCCAAAAAAATAAAACAATGTTATTTAGAAAAGAAGTTTCTCTACATTATAAACATTCAGTTTTCTTTATTTAAATTTTATAATGTTATCCCAGGGCCTATGAATTGCTGCCCACTTCTAAAATAGATGTTGTGTTTGTGTTTGAAGTGGTGATATCTGTTGCTGTTCAGTCACAGATGCTTTCACAGATCTTTTTTTTTTTTTTTTTTCCTTTTTGTCTTTTTTCGTGACCGGCAATGGACCGCAACCCTCAGTGTCGCGCCCGTACCGGCCCGGGACCGGCAACGGGATCACAACCCTCGGTGTTGCCCCCGCATCTCACTCAGCCAGTGAGCGGGAACCGGTCTATATGTGGGATCCGAACCCTCGGCAGGAGCGCTGCCGCGCTTCCCAAGCGGCGCACTGTAGCAGTGCGCCACCGGGCCGGCCCCCACAGATCTTTTTCATAGAGCCTCCTTATTAGAACTGTCTCATTTTTACAGCCCTATCACAGTTCTGTAGTTGTTGTTTTAGCATTCATTCATGCATGCATTTACCGAATATTTATTGTGGGAATGCCATGATGTGACAAATAGTGTGCTATGAACTGGGGATAGAGAATCGAGCAATTCTGGCAGCCCTCATGGAGTTTCCATCTAATGATTGCATATTTAACATGGCTTTTCAAGGCCTTATGTTCTCATTATCTTGAATGTCTTGCTATGCAGAGGAAATTGGTCTTCGTTATCTGAGTAAGTCTGTGGTGGCCAGACTTTAGTGGCTGGTTTAATTAACTTTCCATGTAAGATACTCACACTGCCCTTTCAGACTCAATGTCATCATCAGTGGAAACATAAGCTCTGAAGTGCACGTAACTAGGGAAATTTTAGTAAGAAACATGTAGGCTGCTAATAGTTATGTCTAATATTGAATGTGTACTTATTGGGGTCAAGAACAGGTCTAGGTAATTTATACTTAATATCCAAAACAGCATGAGATGATTGCTAATGATAACAATAACAGCTATTAGTTAATTTTTATTTGCTATATGTAAGGTACTATTCTAAAAAATTTGTTTGTATTAATTCACTTAATCCTCACCAAAATCCTATGATGTAGGTACTACTATCATCCTTTCTTAATCTGTTTGGGTTGCTATAACCAAATACCATGAACTGAGTGGCTTACAAGCACTGGAAATTTATTTTTCATAATTCCTAGAGGCTGGTAATTCCAAGAGAAAGGAACTGGCAGATTCAGTGTGTGGCGGGGCCCCATTTCCTGGTTCAGAGATGGTGCCTTCTAGCTGTGTCCTCACATGGAGGAAGGGGTAAGGCTCTCTGGGGCCTCTAGTGTAAGAGCACTAATCCCATCCATGGAGATTCCATCCTCAAGACCTTATCACCTCCCAAAGGCCCCACCTCCTAGTCCTATTTCCTTGGTGTTTAGGTTTCAACATATGAATTTTAGGGGAACAGAAGCATTCAGACCATTGTACATCCTCATTAGTAACAGAAAGTGGAAGTAGAACTTCAAAGTCACATAAGTAAGTGATAGCAGCAGGACTTGAGACTAGGCAGTCTGGCCCCAAAACCTGCAGTCTTAACTACCATGCTATATTGCTTCTCTCGTGGGCACTAAGCATCCTTTTTGTTTTACAGAAAAGGGAAAAGAGCAGAGAAAGTTTGACTAACTTGCTGATGATTACACAATTTGTAAATTAGGGAACTCTAATGAACTTTGGACCAGAAGATATTCTGTTTTATCTTTCACAAAACCAGAAAACACTTTGGAAGTACTCTTTTTTTTTTAAGAGGCAGAGGACTTTTTTCTCTCTCACTGGCAAATAATCTAGATCCTTGTGACAAATGTGTATGGTAGAAGTAGGAAGACAAACTCTCGTTATCCCATTCGTCTGCATTGACACATCCTCTGCATTTTGGTCCTTGGAAATTCTTTTAGAATGAGTCATATTATTGAGCAACATTTCTGCTTTCTTTACTGTTAATGTGTTGACTCTTTTATTTATTTATGTATTTGTTTGTTTGTTTATAGCATTTAAATGAGAATTAGAGAGGCTGAATCAAGGATTGCTAATTTTTCAACATACACCCAACTTCATAATTCCATATTTTATGATAAATTAAAATATTTGTTTTTATTATCTGAAAAGAATTTCTTTTGTTAGCATTTGACAACGTCTTTTCCTAATGTCACAAAAAGAGGGTTAGATATCATTGTATTGGGAGAAGATGCTACAAATATCTGCCATCAACAAAACATGTTTAAGTTTCCAAATGAATGTGGTTTCCATGGAAACAGCCTTAAGGTGTATAAATTAGATATATTAAAAGTACATCAAACCTCACCCCCAATTTCCATGTTGATAGCTGCTGGGGCAGGGGCATACCTGACATTAGAATTTGTTCAAGGTCACTCCTCCACAGGAGTGGGAAATGGGATTTGAAATCCTGGTCCCTTGTTCTCCAGCCTGCTGTCAGCTTTCCAAGTCACACTGTCTTCCAGCTGTGCATCTGTTAGTGTATTCCCCAAGAACAGTTAGTAGTTCCCCAAGGTTTTTCTTGCTGCATATATAGAACAATTAAAGAAAAATCTGTCCATGAAAGAAAATGAATTTTGACTCCCTTCAGAGTATCATGTTGATACCAATTCCTCAGGTCATATTTTTACATAGAAGAATGTCTCAACCACAAAGTGCACTGGTAGCATTTGCTACAGAATGGAATTTGTACATATAGTAACCATCATAGCCAAATTCAGACCATAAACCCAGAATTTCAACCTGCCACTCAGGTCTTTAATTCTCTGAGTCCCAGTCTCCCTCTTCTATACAATGTAGTGAGAATAACCTAACATTATACATATGCGTTAATAAAAGTACAATTGACTCAATAAATAAATTTGTATTGACTCTGTGGACCTTATATTATAACAATGGTGAGATCATTGATTACAGATTCTTTTGTATGATTAATATTGCTTTTTCCAGGAGATCAGGACCAATAGCTTTAGACGCAATTCATATGCTTTCAGTGACAAGAAAAAATAAATAACCCAAAGTGGCTTTAAAATTTAATATATTTATGTCACAAAACAAGAGTTCCAGAAGGGAAAAAAAAGCTTTTATAGATGATTAATTTTATATCTGAGTGAAGTTTTCAAAATTCTGTGTTCTTTATATTTTTCCATATGCCATCTCTTTGCTTATTTCTTTTCTATTAATGCACATTAGCTTTAGCAGTTCTAGGTACATATCCATCTCTGATGATATCCAATTTGTCTGTTTTAGGATGGAGAAAATCTTTTCTAAATGTCTCCCATTGATTTTCCCTCATGTCACATTCACCAGATTTGATCACAAGCTTGTGCCTAAAATAATAATTGATGTTGGAGAGAACTACTATGGCTGACATATATTGGCTAGCTCAATTTATAGTTCCTCTTTCCCCGCAGGCAGGGGTATGACCACTTGCTTCAGTGAATCACATGCCCGTGAAGAGGAGGGAACATACCTGAACAAATCAGTGCTCTGTTAGGAGAAACAGGAGAGTCAAATATTAGAATAAAGTCAAGGAGGCTTGTTATTGTCAAAAATGTGATAATGATTCTTCAGATGCAGTTGATTAAGGTAGGAGGTAAGCTTGGAGGTGAGGTTTGAATGAAAAGGCTTAGCGTCTTTTTCAATCTAAACACAAAGTGAGAGTAGATGAACTTTTTCCTGTCCTCCTGTTAAGCACAAATAAGACTCAGAACAAAACATATAAAAAAAGAAAGACGACGACAACTCTTAAAGGTGGAGAAAGGAAGCTGTATCATCTAGGGAACTTAGGTATTGAGAAATGACATGCAGGTGAGTTCTCCATGTTGTTGGTTTTTTTTTGTTTTTGTTTGTTTGTTTGTTTTTGGCTTTTTTGTCTCATATACCTGAGATATAGAAACACAGAAATGCTATTGACTGAAGATAAAAGCAAACAACCTTCTCTCTCTATTCAAAGGACCAGGAAAGGGAACAAGTTAGCAAAACAGAAATGCTTTAGATAATAACTGCTATATTCCAGTCAAATTCACAGAAAAAACTGTGGCTTCATCCTTATCTACAGCGGCAATGGCCAAGAACGGAGATTGACTTCCACCCTGTCAAGGCTGTATGAGGTACCCTAACACCCGCACTAGGGTGTATCAGAGAAGACCACATTTGGAGCTGGGACTTTCACACCTGCTGGCTTTTAAGGAGCCGATGCCTTCCTATTGTGTCAGTGGACACCAAGTGAGGATCCAGGACTTCCATTCCCACTGGACAGTAACAAGACACTGCTTTCCTTCCCTGCTGGAATGGTGTCAGGTGGAGATTCAGAACTTTTACAATTTCCCAGAAATAACAAGGTAAACCCCATGATGATATCAGGAGAGACCACATGGGAAACCAGAATTGCCACCCCCACTCACAAATGAGCCAAAATCCTCAGGTATCAATGGAGGCCAAATGGAGAATCTAGACTGGCAGTGTTGAGGCAGAACTGAGTCCAAAAAAGCCAGTAAACAGAACATTTCCAAAAAATCCATATGAAAAATTAACCTACAACTAAGTGTCACACCTTATATAAAAATTAACACAAAACGGATTACTGACTTAAATGTAAAACATAAAACTATAATATTTTTAGAAAAACATTAGGAAAGGTTTTTGGTTCTATGACTAGGCAGAATGTTATATGTGACATTAAAAGCATACACATAAAAGAAAAAATTAATAAATAGTACTCAGTCAAAATTTAAAACTTTTGCTTTGTGAGAAACCCAGTTAAAAAGATGAGTAGATAAGCCTCAGAGTGACAGATGATATTCACAAATCATGTTATTCAACAATGGACTAGTATCTAGGCTATATAAAGAACTCTCAAAATGCAACAATAAAAGAAAAAGAAGGAATCAAGCAATCCAAACAATTCCATTTAGAACACAGGTAAAAGAGATGAAGAAACATTTTACTAAAGGTGGCAAATAAGCACATAAGAATATATTCATCAGTGATTAGGGAAATGCAAATTTAAATCATACTGAGATGTAACTATATATCAAACAAAATAGTTAAAATTTTTAAAAATTGTGACACTAACAAATGCTGGATAGGATGTGAAGAAGTGGATCACTCAAATATGTTACTGGTGGAAATTTCAAATTATCCAGTCACTCTGGAAAATTAAATGTGCTACTCTTAAAAAAAGTAAACATGAAATTGCTGCATTTTTGGCATTTATTTCAGAGAAGTGAAGATGATGTTCAAGCAAAAATCAATGCTTGAATGTTTATAGCAGCTCTTTAAAAAGTTGGTAACAGTCAAAAACTAGAAACAACCCAGATGTCCTTCATCAAGCAAATGGTTTTAAAAAATTGTGGTACATCCACATGTATTCATCCATAAACACCATTCATCCATAAAAATGAATGAGCTATTAGTATATGCGACAACGTGGATGAATCTTCAGATAAGTATGCTGATTGAAAAAATTTATGACTTTATTTGCATAACATTTTTGAAATGACAAAATTATAGAACTGAAGAACAATATAACGGCCGTCAAAATTAAGGGGTTATTTATAAAGAAGCTTACTTAAGGAGCACCACAAAAGTAGTAGATGGTATTAGAAGATATTGATGAAGTAGCTAATGAGAAAAAATTACATTATTAGATCTATATTGCTTTAGTATCTAAAATTGGGATCAATAATCTGTGAGATTAAAAAAGATAATATCAATTTAAAAATTTTTAGGGAGAAAGATATTAAATATTCAACAATGGATTCTAGCTAACAATACTTTATGCTGTCTCTTTCCAACTCTCACTAGCTAGTATGACATGGAAAATAATGAAATACTACAACACAATCAAGACTGAGACTAATTACTGATGTGTATTATTGATATCTGGATTAAATTTCCTAACAATAAAAGGGAGATAGAGTTGACTCTGGAAAAACCAACCAGGGAATCACATAACTATGACCATTAAGAATCCAAACTACATAGAATTCAACTCACAGAATAGACCCTAATGGAAAAAAAAAATCTATCTATCTGCCTGTCTGTCTATCTGTCTACCTATCTATCATTTATTTAACTTTATTTCTGTAATTAGGTGTTCATGTCTCATAAACTCAAAGTTTATCTATGTCAGTATCCATCCATCCATCCATCCTTCTATTTTGTTGATGCTTATTAGTGAAATATTTATTTCACCACCTTTTCTGGATGAGTACCTTCATGGATAATAACTGAAAGAAGTTATTCTCTCTCTCTCTCTCTCTCTCTCTCTCTCTCTCTCTCTCTCTCTCTCTCTCTCTGTGTGTGTGTGTGTGTGTAGTAAATGGTAAGAAGCTGGCAGTGGAACAACAATAACAAAAACCCAAATTATTGGGAATAAACGAAAGAAGAGCCATGCTAGCAATATGCTATAGGAATTGTACTTTTTCTCGGATAGAACTGGTGCTTCATTTAGGAATGGGAGAGGACATGTTTGCTTTTTTACAGCAGGTCTGTGCTAAATGACTGCTAGAAGCTAGATGTGGCTAAACACTTTTTGCTGACCTTTAACTTGAAATTAGAGATGGATATAAATCGTTACTCAAGTGAAATTAAATTGACCCAGAGGAACCCCATACACCTCCATTATCAAACATTAAGTCTGGATAGAAATGTCCTCATTTAATACAGCAGAAGGAAAATTGAGCATGAAGCTAAGTTGGGTCAGTGTAGCTCCAGAAAAACAGGAAGAGACATCACACTGAAGACCCAAAATAAGAGAAAAACAGCTCAAAAAACAAGGTCCTATGAGATATATATATTTTAACGAAACATATTTAAATAAGTATGGAGAGATATGATGACTCTCTAGAATAAAGGCAGAGTATTACAAGGATGAAGTAGACTGTGCTGAATAGATAGCAGAATGTTGTATAACATGAGATGAATATAATAAAAGTGAAATAAAACTAAATTGGAAAGCTACAATAAAGGAATTAAAATCCACATGAGATGTAATGAATAGAACAATGAATCATTGGTGTAGAATGCAAACTGGCAAAAGTAACAGTGAAAAAGGACAAAGTGATAGAGATTCTAAGATGGAAGGTAATAGATCTGAAAGAGAGACTGATGTACTTAATGTATGTAATGAACTATAAGAATACTTTTAATAATAATAATAAATATATACTTTCTAGAAAACCTAAGCTAATATGTTTCCTGGTATACAGATTGAAATGGCTTATTAGATTCCAGAGCAATGAATGTAAAAAAAAGGTTCTCAAAGAATGTATTTTAAAACGTGTAAAGTAAAAATATGCAAATTAAATTTAAACAGAGGTCTAGGAGGGATGGAAGGAAGGAAGGGCTGAAATTCCTTCTCAAAGTTTCAGAACATAACAGATTTCTATGGTCGTCAGCTTCCAAGATGTCTCTCAACAATCCCCACCTGTTGACACTGACACCCTTTTATGGTCCACTTCGACATGTCATCAAGTTTCATATGAGTGATCAGTAGCATATAACAGAAGTGACAGTCACGTCTGAGATTAGTTAATAAAGGACGTTAGCTTTTGTTTTGGGCTCTCTCTCTCAGTGCTCCCTGTCTTCTCTTTGTCTGTCTCTACTCTCCCTTTTTCTCTCTTTCTTGCTCTCAGTGGCTCTCACTCTTTCTTAGATTTCTCACTTTGAGGTTCTAAGCAACCCTATAGAGAGGCTCATGTAGTGACCAAACCCTCTATCCAACAGACCATCAGACTAAGCCATTAGACAACCATTAGACTAAGGCTGGAAGACCCTGTTTCAGCTCAAGGTGAGTCTTGAGAAGAATACAGCCCTGGCTGACAACTTGACAACAACAACGTGAGAGATTCTGCCCCAGAACCAATCAATTAAGCCACTCCCATATTCCTGACTTTCAGAAACTAAGAGAGATAAGAAATGTCTATTTATTTAAGCTGGTAAGTTTTGAGGTAATTTGTTATGCAGCAATAGATAAGTAATACATTTCCCAATTGTTTTTATAAATATAGCATATCACTAAAATAAAAATCCAACAAAAATAGATTTTTTTAAAGTGACCAAGCTCAATTAGTTATGTAAATACAGCAAAATTATTTAAACATTATACAAATATATCCTATTAAAAACATAGTGAAACGTGACTATATAGAATAAAGAAAGGAATTTCAGAATTACTTGTTTTTTTATTAATGTTAATCTTGTAGCTGTTTTAAGAAAAATGATTATCTTGATAGATATTAAAATATATTTGCTAAAATTTCACAAAGATTTCTAATTTAAAAGAGGCTCAGTATGAATTAGAGAAACTTTTTCAGGATGATTTATGTTTATTTTGCAGCAACATCTGTATCATATCTTCTGATGACTCAATGGAAGCTTTTCCACAAGCGTTGAGAAAAAGAAAAGAGCAACTTTATCATTACCATTTTAAAAATTATTCCAGACATTCTGTTTAATGCAAGGAAAAAATAACATTTTATTTTGGAAAATCTATTTAACAAACCCATCTATCAAAAATATTACTAAGTGCAACATACTCTCCTAAGTGCATCATAAATATTAAAATAATTAATTCTCATTATATCCCCATGAAATAGGTACTGCTAGAAACTAGAAACCCTCATATGACATATACCAAAAAAGAGAGAAAACTGTGCAAATCATACGGCTAGTAAGTGGTGTAGTTTTTGTCAGAGTATGTGTTTTCAATTATTATGCCATGTGGCAATAATGGGAGCAGATTTAAAATAAATAAGAGAAGTAGAGAGAAATTTTTTTTAAAAGAAAAAGGTGCATGATCCAGGAAAGAGTGAACATAGTTCACGAAAGCAACGAAGAGAAAACTCCTAACGGCAGAACCGTAACAGGCCTAAAGAGAAATCAGTTTGGATTGCAGCAAAGAATTTGAAGGATATTCCAGAGAGGTCATTAAAAATGAACTGATTCAACACAGTAGAAGTTATAAATGAGGACAGATATAACAAGTGAGATATTACAACACCATCTAATTCTTTGTTAAACTTAGAAAAAAAAAAGTGAAAACAAAATTAGAAATGCCAAGAAACACAAAAATCTACATAAAAAATTATGGGACAAATTGAGATAAACTAAAATGTAGCATGGTTTTCAGCAAGTAAAATTATCATCTTTATATTAGAAATCTTCTGTCTCTAGAGTATCCAGAGATAAGAAAATAGTGTCCTAGCACAATACTTAGCTGAGAATCATAGGTATTATACCTATACACAGGTAAAATAATATAGACACTTTCTATTGGCTTTTATAGAAGCCTGGAAGACATAGTTATGGCTGCAAAATACAAGAATACTTCAAAAAGTTCATGGAAAAATAGAATTAAAAGATAATAAAATCTGTCAGTGAACATTTTGAAGTACTCTAATACAAGATTAAAGAACACATGTAGGTCAACATTTTTGATATATTTGTAAAAGAAAGAATATAGCTGTCAGAAGGTAGGAGATTAAAGGGGAGTGAAAAATGGAGTAAAATATAGGATTGCTAATATTTCCATTTTACCTGGAGGGGAGTTGAGATACTGAATAAAGTTGATGGAAAAATAAATTGAGGTAGAAAGGTTATTATCTGAAGGAACAAAGGTCAACAGTGGTGGAAGCAAAAATAATAACTATTGATCTTTAAGAAGGAAGAAGAAAAAAAATGTAAATGACTTAAACTGTCACCCAGCATAGAAAGACAACAGGAGTTATTATCCAAAGTTGATAAAGAAAAAGATATAAAAAGGAAAAAAAATTAAGTTTTGTTTTATGTGTTTTTTTTTTCAAAATATAGACAGAATAAATTGCAATGCAAATATATGTAAATGGCTATATGTGGAAGGTGGAAATGCGCTGGATTTTTCTTTCAAAGTGAACAAAAGAACAAATATACCCAGCCAATACTGAGAAATACCAAATAAAATTTTATGAATAAATTCACTTAAAACTATTTTAATACTGAGAAGGGTTAAAACAGCCCAAACAAAAAATTCAAATAAAGAAATCTCAGTGATGCTGTTTCCTTGGTAACAAATGAAAATACATTTACTTTTCTCAGAAAATAGAGAAATTAATATGCTCATATCTAAGGAAAAATATATATCAGTCATGAACCACATCTTTGATCTTTCTTTCAATAAATCACTTGGGAAAGTGTGAGTCTTAATGACAAGTATTTTCACTCTTCCTTTTCTTTATAAAAAATAGAATCGTTGTGTATTGGATTCAAATGTATAGAGATGAATACATATAAGATAAAACAGTGGGTAATGGAAAATGCAACATAAAATTCTTTTTTAGGGAGAAAAATATATCTTTGGGGTTTGCTTCCTTTGATTTTAATCTCTAACAAGAGCTAAGACAGCACCAGCCAAGATTCTTGATTAAAATAGATACTGGTCTACATATTTAGTGTCTTTGACAGAGAACTCTCTCAAAGTTCTAATATGCATTGAAAAATGATGGGCCACCACTGTTATCCACCACAGTTTCAAAAGACACTATCACTTAATAGTTTATCAGGCAGTATGATGGAATTTAATAATTGTGAAGAAGCTCTCTGATTCTGAGATTTTATTATTCCACATTTTTTAAAGGATCTGTACATCTTTGATGAAGCCTTAAAATTTCCTCTCCCTTGGAGTATGGTGTTTACTTTCCCAGCAGGAGAAAATAATTTTTTGTGGGTGGAAGAAATGAAAAATGTAGTCTCTTATTAAATGAGAAACAAATAGCAGAGGCCAAGTTGTTTCATCTTTTAGATATTCAGGAAGTTCTTTGCCTCCCAGACACTTATAAAGCAGTTAAATGAAATCACATGTTAACTCCCTTTAGTGTCAGGAATACAAAATAATACAAATAAGGGTCCGATGCCACCATTTGTCTTGCGTGCTAGAAATCATGAAGCATGAGACATGTTATTAACAGATCAGAGCATTAAGTTTGAGCAGATTTTGGTAGTTCTAATTGTCTCCCTAGGCTGAACCAATCTTCCCTATTTATTCAACACATACTTTAAGCTGTACTTGGACAGGGTCCTCACTTGGTAATTTCACTCTCCTTATTCCACATGGACCTATTGTTGTTGCTACTATTTGTTGTGAATCCTATTTCTATCGTCAGCAAGTCTAAATGACTCAGTATCTTTTTTCAATATTTATTTGTCACCCACAGATTAGAAATATCATTTCTTCCATCTGCAAAGCTGGTATTTATACTGAAATGGAAGCTGATAGGCATCTTCTGAGAAGTAAAAAGCATAGGTCCTTCTATTTTTCTCCTATTTAATAGAAAACTTTAAATTCTATTTTAAAAATAAATTTATAAATTTGTAAGAAAAGCAAAGTTGCCAGCTTCACAAGAACAACTTAGTAATTTCTGGAGCAAGACATGTAACAGAGCAATGTACTGTGTGTAGTCAAGATAGACGAGGAAAAATCCAACAGCAAATAATGCTAAATCTCAATGGCTTAACTTAAAACATTTATTTATGTACTTACTTATATTTCACAATACACACAGGTCCGGAGATGAGGGTGAGAGTGGGAGTATTGTCAGGTAAAAAACAGGACCTTAGTTAAGTTTAAATCTTCTGTATATTTTTGTTGCAGAATATTTCTATTTTCTTAAGGGAAAAAAACATAAAAGGGAACTTTCATCACTCAAATACAAAAGGGAAATCATAATTAGAATTAAAAATTTGAGAAATTCATTTTGAAGAAATAAAAACCTTTATTAGACACTTTAAATTTTTGTCTATGTAGTAGGTTGCTGCCTAAAATTTCTTATTTGCAATTAAATTTTTAGTTTGTAATTCCTGGTTTAGATGATAAATTTTGGTTTATTGAAATTTTATCTTGAAATCTCTGAATTCTTTGATTATTCTTAATAGTTTGTCAGCTATTTTTTTTTTTTTTTTTTTTTTTTTATGACCAGTAAGGGGATCTTAACCCTTGACTTGGTGTTGTCAGCACCACGCTCACCCAGTGAGCGAACCGGCCATCCCTATATGGGATCCGAACCCGTGGCCTTGGTGTTATCAGCACCGCACTCTCCCGAGTGAGCCACAGGCTGGCCCCTTTCAGCTATTTTTTTTTGTGAGGGGATGTTCTATGGTTTTCTATGAACAGTGACATTATATCAGTAGCCTACAGGCCCCATAAGAAGTGTTGAATCATTCTTGTCTATTAAGGAGACGATGTCAATTTGGCCGTGTTTCCACTTATGTTAGACCAGTGTATATAGCACATGTAGCTAACCAAGGAGGAGGACACAAGGGCTATTTTATTAATTAATTAACTGTTTATATTCCTGGCTTCTTTCAAGAGTGGTCATTCATTTCACAGGCTAGGCTGCATATGTATAATTAATCCACCAATCCTGTCTTAAACAATTTATTGCATTAACTTTATATTTAAACTTACTCTAACACCTCTTATGGCATTATAATTCAATCACATTTACAACTAGATTCAAACCAAGTCACTGTAACTAAACTACCTCATTTACCAAGTTACATCCCTTTGGATACAAAGTAGGGCCTATATGCTTTCACTAATTTAGAGAACAGCCTAGTGATTAAAAAAAAAAAAAAAAAAAAAAATGCAAAAAAAA
>NW_007733668.1:59463-72592 GCF_000696425.1 Galeopterus variegatus | reverse complement strand
ATTAAAAAAAAAAAAAAAAAAAAAAACTGCAACAAAAACTGTATTAGAAAGTAGCATTTTCTGGGTAAGCTCAGTATCCACAAGTGGGGTTTACCTGGGACAATGCTCAATATTCTACATGTTTCAAAGCCTTCTTCTGTGGAATGCTAGACCTTCATTTATGATGACACATTCTTTATGTGTTTTTTAGTATTTTATAAATATTTTATAAATAGTTTTATAGTATTAATTCATTTTTTCACTTCAATAAAACCTTTTTAATACATTATAAAGCTATTCATAAATTTTCACTACATAGATTTTTTTTGTCTCGAAAAATTATAAGACATAAGGGAAGCACTTACCTAAAAACACATCATCTTTTGGGTTGTACTATTTTCTTTAACAGCATGTTATATCTCATCTCCAAATTTATTCTCACTGTTCTGTTCTCAAAATATATTCAGTTTTTCAATTTACTGAGGAAGATGCAGGTCTTCCCCTATAGTGACTGCACCTCATTGTCAAGGCCTCATTTCCTCAGTTTTTGGGTTGCAGTATATAAGGCAGTACACCTGCTTGAGCAGTATATTAGTCTCGGTTCTCCAGAGAAACAAACCAATAGGAGATATATGATATATTTAATATGATATAATTTAGATATCATATATATAAATATATATACATACATATATATGCATATATATTTACAGGAGAGAGAGTTATGGAGGCTAAGAGGACCCAAGATCTGCAGTTAACAGGCTGGAGACTTAGGAGACTTCATGGTATAGTTTCAGTCCAAGTCCAATGGCCTGAGAACTAGAAGAACCAATGGTATAAGTTCTAATCCATGTTTGAATCCGAAGGCAGAAGACTGATGTCTCAAGGGAAGACAGGCAAAGAGAATGAATTCTCCCTTCCCCAGCCTTTTTATTTTATTCAGGCCTTCAATAGATTGGATGAGGCCCACCCGCAATGGGGAGGGCAAACTGGTTTACTCAGTCTGCCAGTTTAAATGTTAATCTCAGCCTGAAACAGTACCACAGACACACCTAGAATAATGTTTAACCAAGTATTAGGCCACTCCATGGCCCAGTCAAGTTGACACACAACATTAACCATCACAAGGGGTGTCACAAACTATTAAAGGAAAGATATTCCTTAACTTGAGACCTTAGATTCTGAGTTATAAATCATATTTTTTTTTTCTTGGATTGCTGAGCGGACTGCCCTAACTTTATTTCTAAGAATGAGTGAGTGAACTATCCCTGTCTCTATTATGAGGGTGCAAAGGCAGACTGGATTTTCCTTTTCTTGCTGTTGTTTTTTCAGCCTATAACTATAACATCCTTTCTCCAAGTGATAAAACCGTACTGTCTTTGAGGTCCTAAATATGCACTCTAATTGTACTCTTGAGGGACAAAGCGGTGTGGAGGTTAAGAACATATATTCTGCAACCAAACACTTAAGATGTGTGAATGAATTGAAAGGAGTTAATAAATTCTAAATGAATAAAACAGTTGTGTGCATGGTAAGCAATCAATATTACAGTGTTACCTATTAATATTAAGACATCCAGTTTTAACTATTATAATAAAAGCAGCAATGAATGTTTTCGCATAAGTATCTTTCAATTTTGCTTAAATTCCCCTCAAATAAATTCCTAGAAATGATTAGTTAGGTTTAAGGTAGGTACATTTTAAATATTAAGACATACATTAGAGACATATATTAGATATTAAGAGCCAGTTTTTCTCTAAAAAGATTTATTTTCCTCCTCTAAACAGCACCTAATCAGCCAAAGTCTAGTATGATTAAAATTGAGTTATAAACAGTGGAAAAGTTTTGATTAATTCAATGTGAATGTTTTCCAGTGTGAATTGATTTATAAAACTTCTTGGATTTGCTATCTGAAGAAGTTAGATAATGCTCAGGGCTAGCTTGTCTAAACCATTTTTTTATGAAACATATTTCTCCTGTTTCTCTGTGAAATCCTGAGTGGATTGAGGAGACAGAGAAAATCCTACTCCCTTGTCCCATTTTTTTTAACTTTTGAGAAATAGAATAAAAATTTTAGGATGTATTTGCATAAATTACAGAACACTTGCATAAAATTCTAGTTTTTCTCAAGGGAATGAAGATATTAAATTAAAATTCTCAAATAAAATATGTAAAACTTCTATTGCCTAGAGATTGAAAAGCTGCTCAGGGAAAAGTAACTGTGGCCCACTCTGTTCTTTCCCCACTGCAGTGATTAAAAGAACATTATCTGACACTTTTTAAACTTGAAAGACAATAGCGAACTATTTTTTTTGGTGGGGGGGACAGTTTTGAGGGCTTACTATGCTATGCTTTTTACTTAATGGAGTGCCTCCTGCTCTTTGGACTCCCATTTAATAAGTGTCTTACATGTGAGCACGAGGATGAGCAGTTAACATGATGCATAAGTAAGCAATTATGTTTCGTAAAGGAAAACTTGGACTCTTTCATGGGAGTATGTAATTCACCACATAGAAATTAAATAGTGGTGCAAGGGCTCTGATCCTATGGCTGCATCATGAATTAATCAGTAGTCGTCAGGTAGAATAAGAGGCCCAGAGAGCATCAGAAACTAATGACTGGTTACCGCCAGATGAGAGCATTGTCAGTATAATGACTCGATATTCTAACAGTTATGATCTGGCCACATATTCTGGCACTAGAAGGAGGGCTGATGTATCCCAGAGAAAGGACAGGTAAGTTGAACTTTGAACCCTATATGTTCTGGGGATTGGGGTGGACAGGACTGGAGAAAGGAGCTCTACTCAGATTGACAGCAGCAAACTCTTGTGGTGGACAAGCCTTGATTTGCTTTATCAGGACAAAATTAGAAATGGATGTGGTGAACCCATTCAGCTGAATATCCGTGTATTCAATGTACATATGTATTCATTGTACATCCATATTCAACATGGAATAGAATACTTTTAATAGGAGTAGGATACTTTTTAATAGTGTACTTTTCAAAGGCAAGAATATGTTTCAAGTTGTCCAGCTAAAGAAGTTTGAATGATGTGCCAATTTTTCTTTAAAACCACCAGTCAACAGAAATAATAATCATTGACCCTTTTGTTGGGCATCAAACTTTTTACCAGTTCCTATTTTGTGTTTTTCAACTTAACTGAGGTAAATACCATACATTAAGAGAACATATGCCATGAAAATTTCTCTTAGTGGAGTAATATCACCTAGGAAGGTAACGGGACTAAAACCCTGGTCACAACCTTGGAAGTATCAGTATGCCTGTACCTCCAAAATTACCAATACTTCTAGCCGTATCAAGTCATTCTCTAATCTTGGAAGGCAAATGAAACATAGTAGTGACATCAGAGAATCACCTGGCATGACATATTCCTGCCATGTCACGTTCTATTTTCAGAGATAGATTTCTTTAAATGTGACTAACAAGTAGTATATGGAGCTCAGCAGAAGAGAACCCAGGGTGGAAATTATTGTCCCTTGTTGAGGGCACTAGATCTCTCTAAGGCTGAATGACAGATTTCATACCAGTTCAGAGTTAGCTGCCTGTGCTGCTGCAATGTGTTGGTTTCTTAGCAATTTGCAGCAGAATATATTATGCGGTAAACAATTCCCAGTCTTATGCTTGCAGAGTGGCATGATCATATATAGAAATGATGAGTTCTTAATTAGCCCTTAGTGCCTAAATTAGCCTATGAATGTCTTTCCTCTTGCTGGGAAAAGGGGTTAAGAATGAAAATTGGAGTCTTTTTCTACACATGAAGTAGGGAATTATTAAAGTGGTATACTGAAATTAAATTAAAACTATCCAGCAAAGGGTGGAGACATTAGCACAGGATCTGGCATAAATGAATCTAGGAGTTCCCTCTGCCATGATGGCTGTGGTGCTCATCTGGATTGTTTTGCAAGAGTGGGTCTATGAATCATTTCTGCTGGAATAAGAGAAACTTTCAATGGCTGGCTTTCAGCTGAGTATCAGTGACAGAGAGCCAGTGACTCCAGGTCGGATTCTTCAAGGCTTCTGCACTCGATACAACCAGTGGAGGAAGGGCTCATCAGCTTTCTGTCAGTAGGTAGGTGAAGTTGGTTAGAGTTCCATATGGATAAAATATCCCACATTTTAGTGGCTTTACTACCAGGAAGCCAACAGACGCTCTTCATTAAAGCGTCTGTTGCAAATTTAAAAGAGGCTCGATATAAACCCACTGCAGGGGAGTCACCGTTCAACAGTGAAAAGGTTTTGTATTGGTAGCTCCTGATGTTGTGCACCTTAAAGATCCAGTTCTCTCAAACTCACATTAGAAATGCAGCTGTCTAACATGACCAAGATGTTCTCCTCAGCTTGACTACACTTCAGACTGGCTTTCCTGCCTCTAGGGCCCTGACCTCCCTTTTCCTGGAGCATTTACTTTAGAACTTGTAATTGTGAATTCTTTCTCTTCCCTCTTGAGTTGTAAATCTTTTAAAAAGCTTCTTGCAGTTTTACAGCCAAGGAATGTCTTTTTCAAGGACCTGGGAAGCATCCCTTTGAAATGTAATCATGATAGCACCACTATCTCCCAGCTTCTGTGAATGGGTAGGGGCCTAATTTCTAATTTAGGGAAGTGCCTTGCTGCAAGTTGTGAAACTAACTCAGGTCTTAAAAATAAGAGAAATTTACCTTTCCTTTGGGCAAAGACAATTAGCAAACACAAATGGACTACAATCGCATTACTCCATATTAAGCCACTGGGGTTGTGATTTGGTGGTTGTGATATGACACTATGTACCCTAGCATATTCTAATTGATATAGTTTTGTATAACCCTTAAAGTGCAGAAATAGAAAGATAGAAAACTGTCATATAAATCCCATATGAATTATATCAAAGTAATTGACCAGTAACTGCTTTAAATGTGCCACACCTGACTTGTTTGAAACATCTATTCAAGGCTGAGAGTTATTTTTAAAAAGGAAACATTTCATACAACATTCTTTTGCAGGCAAATTTTCTTGAGAAGTTTGGTGAGAAAGCAAGAAATAGGACTAGACACGTATTGGGATACATGTTTGAGTTTTAACAACAACGAAGGGATCAGAACTGTGATGGGTGGCCTTCAGTAAGAGGAAATAGCCTCGGCGCAGCAGTTTGAAGTTACTCTCCAGTGGAATGCTGTTTTACTTTCCCTGAGTTTTCAGTGAGGTCTTGTCAAATGTTTCAGTATATTAAGATTTGTGGAAGGAAACTGAAAGAAAGTTCTGTGTTTGTGACAAGTAGTGTTATAATAATAGTAATAGCCTGGAAAAGTCAATGGTCATTTCGTGACTGTGAGGATAATTGGGAGTGGTCTGTGGACAAAACAGGGGAGCATGCAGAGTCAGGTGATGCTGGGTTGAAAAACCATTGGATGAAATCATGTGTTAATTTATATGAAATAGCAAACTCCTCTCTCTGTAATTCCCTTGAAATACTACATACAGATGGGAATTTTGAAATAAGAGCTAAATCCTACTATCCTAGTAGAGATCTTAATACAATAGATGTAAACTTTAAATGATAATGAGACTTCACTAGTACTTATTAGCTGATAAATTATGGCCACATTTGTGTTAATGCATTACAGTTGTGAGTTGGGTTACTAACCCCACTGATATTAATTGGTTCTCTATAGTTGTGGTGCTGAATTAAGAAAAATGTCAGTTTTGACTCAAATCATCCAGATTCGCTTTTGCCATAGTCACAAATTTAGAGGTTCTTTCTTCTTATGTTTATGGTGATAAGTCCTAACTGTTTAATTTTACACAAGTGCTATCGTTAGGAAGAGGGACAGTTACGAAATCTCTCCACCTTTTTGTGTTCCAGAAAAAGACTATATGCAAAAACCTCCCTTCCCCTATTTGACTCTAAAACACATTTCCACCTTTCCCCGTGTGACTTGGATAACACTGCCTACATTCTTCTTCAGATTCTACTTACCTGCCTCTAGAAGACCCCAGGCCCCCTTCCTTTTCTTTGAGATGTTCCTCACTAATGAACATTGCTGCTATTGCAATAGCCTGTGCACAAACATCTCCTTCATTGTCCACGCATCTTGTCTTTGACAGGCCTTTGCTTGCAAAATACATACATACAAACACAAGGGTGCATCAAAAAGTTTGTGGAAAAATAGAATTAGAAGATAATACAAATCTTTCCATGAACTTTTTGAAGTACCCATGTAAATTTTTAAAATAGTCAGTTTTCTCAAACTGCTATTAATTCCCAACCATATTTAATATTCACTCTGGTAGGTGAGATAATATGGGTATTTGCCCAACTGGAGTCATTCTCTACAAGAAACTTGTTTAAACTCTACGTGTTTTAAAATAATATTCCATGATACGGAACGACATTAATGATGTATTTATTATGTTTAGTAGCAGATAACAGACCATGCCTTTTGTAATCCAAAATGTACATATATGTATATAGATAGATGTATGCACAAATACATGATACATGCAGATACACACAGACACAAAGAACAAACAAAACTGGATATGCCGAAATATTAATAATGTGGAGTTTTAAACATATATTTCTATTTTTTATAATTTTATACAAGTGAGAAAAAGAATAACTGATGTGGAAATACATTTGAAAATATATTTGAATCATAGCTGACTCTAGACATTGTGAAATCTTTTACGTTCAGTGTCTATTTAATATTCACCACAATTCTAGTTTTGTTCATGTTTTTATAAACAGATATTGAGTCTTTGAGCATTAAAGCAACTATTTATCAAAAGCTAATATTTGATGTTGGAATTCTAACTCAGAACTGTTTGATTAATGAGTCAGTGCTCTTTCTACTATCCTGCTGCTCATATTTCACCATATGAGGCTAATCAAAATAATTAACAAAAAGTACCAGGTTATCTATAGTTCTATAATCAAAATTGATGAAAGATGATTTTTATTTCTCCCTGTATTACCCAATCTATATCACATTGAATATTACAGAAACATTTCTGACTACATGAAGCATTATATCTTACATACTTCTCCAAATGTTCTCTGTTCTAATTGGTCTCAAATAGATTAAGTGGTTTAATAATGTTGAACTAGTCTAAAAGAATTCACTCTGAGCAATATATAGTGCATAAATAAAAAATGGTTTAAGTAGGTGTCACACTATATACAGCAATTAGCATGGGGTAATGTTGACAGGTAAATCATTGATATTATTTGGAGCTTTACATTAAAAAAAAAAAATCTTAGTAACCAACATAAAAAAAGTCAATTTCATTTTGTTATCCACTCTTTATTTCACTTCTCCAGAGAAGAGAGTAGTTTTGTAACTAAATGTGTTTTTAGTCATGCTTGTTTTTTATCAAATCCAGCAAATATATACACATAGATGTGTAAATATATATAATATGAAATCAAAATATATGTATGTCTTTTTATTTGTATGGAATATTTAGTGATAAATATGATTAACTTCGTATCTATTAGCATTTTTTCTATTTTGTTAATTAATTTTTAAAATTAGAGCTTGACTATAATGAATTTTGGAAACAATATGATAATCTTAAGTACTTTTGAAAATGAAAACTGTATCCAAAATACCTGTAGAAGACAATGTGTTCTTTCAGGTTGGTTATGTTCAGGATCATTCTTTTAGATTTAATCGTTCAAGTGTTAGTACCATGTAGAATGTAGAAAAGGAATCAATGAAGTGTGAACTGGTAGAGGGTGGCCAAAGCAGTAATGTATGCCCCATGCAACATGTATTAGGCTGTCATTTCCTTTGACTAAATGTCTCTTTTTCAACTCCTAAAGTGCAATCTCATAACCTTTTACATTCAAGATAAAACTGTCAGCACATGAGAAGTGGGCAGAAGAAAATTCTGTTATTTGTCTGTGACGAGATGAATGAGCCTTGCTGAGGATCATTTCCGGGTGCTAACTAGGTTATGGCTCATCTTCATTTGTCATTCTCTGACTGTATTGTGACCTATTCAGAGACATCATGTAAATGCTATTTACTGCTTTGTTATAGATCACTCATGGGCTTTAGAGCCACATCAAGAGTTGTAAAACATGTCTGTGTCAGGGCCTTCTGCTAATGGCATCATTTAACCCAAGCTTAACATTTGCACATCCCATCAGTTGAGGGAAGCAATTAAATACATTATTTTGATACAAAGAGATTACAAGTTCTTGGACCAACATACCTGATTAATAAATAACCCCTCACCAATCCCCATAGACCATTTGAAGGAAATGTGAAGGCCAGGGATAGAAGTCGAAATCGAAGGACACTTCGTATATACGTGTACATATATACGTACATACGAAAGATGGTATAACTGTGTCTGTGACTTATTTGAGGATCTGTTAATACAGATAAATGTGGAAAGGCAAAAGTGAGTTTAGAACAATGCACCATGATGCATGGGAAAGCCCTCACATTGCTGATTCAGGAAGGAACTGTTCGTGTTATTCTTCTATAGAGAAGGGTCCCTTGGTGACTACTGTTCTCTTCTTTAGTGCTTTAGAAGAGTAAGCATTACTTGAGTATGAAAGAGAAGAATCTAGGAAGGTTGGTTTTTTCTATCCAAGCCACCCAGGACTCTTAGATGGATAGAAAGTTGGGCTAGGGTGCCCTCTAATGTCCTCCTTGGTGACTACTGTTCTCTTCTTTAGTGCTTTAGAAGAGTAAGCATTACTTGAGTATGAAAGAGAAGAATCTAGGAAGGTTGTTTTTTTCTGTCCAAGCCACCCAGGACTCTTAGATGGATAGAAAGTTGGGCTAGGGTGCCCTCTAATGTCCTTTCCACTTGTTACTAAAGTGCTGTTCAGTTTTTAAACTCAAAAGCATGAAAAATCTTCTGGCTTCTGAATTGGAAAGATTTCCAACAAAGTAATGAAGACTAAAGTACAATTAAGATTTATTTATTTATTTTTTCTCTCTGGGAATGAAATTTTTACAGTTTCTGAGTAGGATTAGATATGGAGGTAGCAAGTGTTGAGTAGGAGGAACACCAGAAATGGAGACGGAAGAGTCATATTGTCTTCTTCAATTTATAATTAATGTCATTGTGAAGAGACATGATATGTAGCTTCTGCAACTTGGTGCAGCGCTAAGGGAAATCTCTCCTGGTAATTAATGAGAAACTGAGCCAGCCTTGCCGAGTTCACTTTAATTTAATTTCATTTAATTTTTGTTATTTGGCTTTGTATTACAGAAAAAATCAGCAGATCTGATCTAAAATGAAGATCTATGAAAATTCAAGCTAGGGAATTTTACACTCCAACTCTTTTTCATTTTCTCTTTAGTTCCTGAATTTATTTTAATTTCTCTTTTTTTTTATTCTTTTAGCCTAACTGCTGTTCTCTGACTAGCATGTCAATGTCATACCACCACAGCTTTGTGCATTCAGGATGATCTTGGAGCTAGGGAAGGAAAACTATGAGAGGCCCAGATTTACAGGTGATATTTGTCATGTCTCATATGGAAATAAACGTTAACTAAAGAGCAAGAGAGAAAGTCACATGCTACATGAGGTATCTATATGGCTAGGCATTTTATTTGTCTAGATAATTGCTCTTACGAGGAACAGAATGAGCAATGAAAGGTATCATCTTGCAGAGCTTTAAGCTCCAGTAACTCAACTAGTGTATATTTAGTGCTCTACTTTTTTTGCAGGAAAGAAGAAAAGCTAATTCTCCCACCCAGAAAAGCGAAAAGAGTGTTGATAGTGGTGGGGGGCTTTGTACATGGAAAAAGAAAGACATGCCAGTCCCATAAATTAAAGTCAGAGAATGTATAGAATACATGAATAATTCAACACAGTTCAATTGAATTCAACTTGATTGAATAAACTTTCATACTTTCACTGGGAGATTATACCAGGAAATTACTAGTAAAGAGTAGATTATTAGTTGAAAATTCAATTTTGAATAAAAACTGCATATATGTAACTAAATAATGTATTAGGAAAATATACAGAAGCTGGCTTTTCAATGATTATGATGCAATGTGTTATAAGAACATGTAGATACATACATAAGTGCATATGTTGATGNTTTGAATAAAAACTGCATATATGTAACTAAATAATGTATTAGGAAAATATACAGAAGCTGGTTTTTCAATGATTATGATGCAATGTGTTATAAGAACATGTAGATACATACATAAGTGCATAAGTTGATGCATTCATTTTGCAATTTGATTCTTTCTTAAATCATCGTGGTTTCTTGGGATGTAAAATTGGAAGGCTTTGGAATGCTTGTGCAAATATACTCTTTTCATAAAAACTTGGCTTATGACAAACAATAAAGAGAATAGACTTCAGAGCCAAATAGATAAGGTTTGAGTTCCAACTCGTCAGAATTATCTGAGATATAGTGTGTGAAGCCCGCTGTAGATATTAATAAGTGACAGATTTTAGTGCTGTCTGGATTTCTTTGGACGTGGACATTTTCCCACGCTATTTGCTTCAACACCACAGATCAACAGGATAAATAAGTCTATGTGTGGGGGTGTGTGCACCCGTGTATACATTTGAGTCTCTCCCACTCCCATGTTCATCATAGCACAACAAAATAGAAGTTTATTAACAGGAGAAAACTGAATTATTATACATCACGTCATAAAATATTTGAAAATTTATAAGGAAATACAACTTATGGATGATTTCACTTTTTGAAATACCCGTTCTTGTCATTTATGTCCATAGATACACTGGAAAAATTTTAATCTTTTTAGCTCTTCTGAGGCTTCTGCTATATGTCCCACTGGTTCCTTATGTTCCAGCTCTTTGGTAAATGAAAGGCCATTAGTCACGAAGTAATTTACCCAGAATCAACCCTTAGCTGGAATCTGAACCCTTTCCTTTATCTAGAAGTCAGCATAATGCCCATATCACAGCTTTAGTTTCAGCACTTTTTTCTGCATCACTAACATATATTTTTAAATTTTACTTTTTTTCTCCAGCCAAAACTAAAGTCATAGTTTAGAAAATTGTTTCTTTTTTAACACTGTTTTATCAAGATACTGACATATTAAAGAAAACCATCACTTCTTGTCCTCTTCCATCAAACAAAAACCAGATATAAAAAAAATCTTCCATTACTATTAGCGGCTGAGAGCAAGCTGTATTCTGGAATTCTTAGTGAAAAAAAAACATGATATTACTCATACTAGTTATGAATTCATAGACTTTATATGAATGATATGAACTGGAAGTTACTTCTAATTCTTATCCTTGTGCTAAGAATATTTGTTTCTCCCAGTATCATAGAAATAAAGAATGACTCACTTCAATTTTCCTAAACCTGGGTTAAAAAAAAAAAAACAACACAAAAATATGTATTTGGCATTCTGGCTCACCACCTTTTCATGACCTCTTACACCAGTTGCCTTTTAATTCACATTTATTTTCTTTGTCACTTTGATTTCTCAGAGATTTATAACTTTGATGCACTTAATAAATGTCTTATATTCACTGATCCTTATTTCCACGGTCAAAATTTATCCTTCTGCAACCTTGAGCACTGCTTTTATTTGTTATTCATTCAATATTTATTGTATCTATTGTAATCTGAATCATGTTTAACTTCTTGCAAAAAATTCAATGTGTTTGTTAAATTAGATCCTTGGGGGAATGTACAATAGTGTGGAAAATAAAAATGACTAATATGACCTTTCTTGAATCTCCTAGGCCAGTGATTTTCAGCCTTGTCAGACCCATCACCTTGTTTTTTAAATTTTACCACTTGAAATGGAATTCATAGACAATATAACTTACTTGTCTTATAAAAAATCAATGCAATGTCTTAATTTTAATGAAGAAAAATAGAAGAAAATGTTATAATAAAATAATCTCTAATTTTATGCATAGATTCTTAACATTATACTATTCTAGAAAACACAGTGAACAGTCAGATGCTCATACATAAGCAGATTCACATGGAATTCAACAATCACAAATGCAAAGAATGGCAGAATTTCACTCTTTTTTATGGCTGAGTAGTATTCCGTTGTGTATATATAGCACATCTTCTTTGTCCAGTCATCTGTTGATAGACATTTAGGTTGGTTCCATATCTTGGCTTCTGCAAATAGAGCTGTGAAAAACACGGGAGTGCAGCTATCCCTTTGATGTGATGATTTCTGTTCCTTTGGGTGTTTACCCAGTACTGGGATTGCTGGGTCATATGGCAGTTCTATCTAATTGTTTGAGAAATCTCCTTACTGTTTTCCATGATGGCTATACTAATTTACAATCTCACCAACACTGTGGAAACATTTCCCCTTTCTTTGTATCCTCACCAGAATTTGTTATTCTTTGTCTTTTTGATAATAGCCAGTGTAATTGAGGTGAGATGATATCTCAGTGTGGTTTTGATTTGCATTTCCCTGGTGGTTAGTGATGTCAAGCATTTTCTCATGTACCTATTGGCCATTTGTATGTCTTTGCTGTGCAGAAGCTTCTTAGTTTGATATAATCCGATTTGTTCAGCTTTTTTGTTTGCTGCCTGTGCTTTTTAGGTCTTATTTATAAAGTCTTTGCCTAGTCCTACATCCTGAAGTGTTTCCCCTTTGTTTTCTTCTAGGAGATTTATAGTTTCAGGTCTTATATTTAAGTCTTGAATTGATTTTTAAGTTGATTTTAATATATGGTGAGAGGTATGGGTCTCGTTTCATTCTACTACATATGGATGCCCAGTTTTCTTGGCACCATTTATTGAAGAGACAGTCCTTTCCCTAATGTATGTTCTTTGTGCCTTCGTCGAAAATCAATTAACTGTAAGCATGTAGATTGATTTTGGGGTTTTCTATCCTGTTCCATTGGTCCATGTGTCTGTTAGTATGCCTGTACCATGATGTTTTTGTTGCCATAGCTTTGTACTATAATTTGAAGTCAGGTTGTGTAATGCCTACAGCTTTATTTTATTTATTTATTTTTTCATTTTTTGCTCAGGATTGCTTTGGCTATTTGGGGTATTTTGTTGTTCCGTATGGATGTTAGGATTTTTTTTTTTGTTTTATTTTTCTATTTTTGTGAGTAATGTCACTGGCATTTTGATTGGAGTTGTGTTGAATCTGTAGATCACTTTGGGAGGTACAGACCTTTTGACAACATTAATTCTTCCAATC
>NW_007733668.1:57165-58372 GCF_000696425.1 Galeopterus variegatus | reverse complement strand
AAAAAAAAAACAATCACAATAATACATTGAACTTTCAAAAGGAGAGAACAGAAAGGGGGAAGGTGAAGGGGTTAGTGAGATATTGGTTAAGGGTCACAAAGGATGATCATGTTTTCTAATGATGAATGTACTAATTGTTGTGATTTGACCATTACATATTGTACACGGGTATTGATATTCAACTCTGTACCCCACAAATATGTATAATAGTTATGTTTTGATAAAAAATTACAAATGTAGACTGATATTGGTGTGTTGTATTAAGTGGGCAGCTCTAATGCACAAGTAAATAGTACACAAGTATCCTAATATGAAAGTATCATTGCCAACTTTCTACAGTGGTGGGCAACTCTTAAAAAAGGTGCCGAATAACATCATCTAAAATAGGACAATAGAGTTGTTATTTAGCAGTTTCTTTGTTTGGAAAGCTCAGTGCAACCTGAGGTACTTCAGTTGTAGATGACCGTGAGAGTCTAGGAAAACTGAACAGAAATTCTATCAATCGGCAGTCCCTAAGTCCTGAAAACAAAAGTGTATTTAATAATCTTGCTGAAATTCTGTTGATTCTGAGAGTTGTCTGGAACTTTTAGATGGAGTAATATTTACCCAAATTTTATATTTCCTATTAAATATAGAAAGCAGAATGTAAAAAAAGCTTATAAGCGGTTGATTAATGTAAACACGAGTATTTGCCACATTCAAAATGAAATTCAATTTATATTATAATTTAAAACATTCAGTAATTTAACATTTATGTTTTCTGTTTCTACTCTATTTCAGACTGATTTAAAGTCCCCTTAGAGAGATAAGTCCTGTAAATATATACTTTTGCCCAAATTAGTGTTTTCCCAAGAATATAACACAAATTTATTTATTTTTCTTTTGAGAACAAAATCCATTAAATACCATATAGCATAGGTAAAACCTTTATTTATTTTCTTTTAGTACCACAAGTTAGTTCTATTATTCTAAGTACCTATTTGTCAAATTTTTAAAAATACATTTAAATACTAAGATTTTCAATTAGAAGGCAAAGTTATAGGCTCACAAAGTTACAAAGCCATGTTATTTATGTTGAATGCTTTAATAATGGAATGTGTACTGAAAAGCTTGTGTTGAATTTCTTTATACATTCTCCTAATACCTTAATAGATAAAATGCTGCTATATGCCAAGAAAGCTCTTGTAATATAATTTAAACAAAGCAA
>NW_007733668.1:52809-56878 GCF_000696425.1 Galeopterus variegatus | reverse complement strand
GAGAAGCAACTCTGATCCAAGGCATTCATCCTTCCACTGTGGTTGCCACAGAGTGTGAATCTTAACATGGGTCTCTCTTGGCCCTTACCAAGAATATTCAGTTCTTCAAATGGCAAAAATTCTCCCCCGCTAGCCACAAAACCCCAAAGAATGCACATACTTTGGAACTACAGCAACTCATTCTGGACAAAAACTTCTGTCTAATGAGCAAACATTTTCAATATTATTCATTATGAAACTGATAATCTTTTGTGAACCGAAGGTCAGCAGCGTTGCTGAAATTTGCAGTGAACTCCTCATGAAAAATGTAACTATACCAATAAGAACTGCATAGTTCATTACAGATTTATAATTAATAAAACTACTAATGAAGATTACAATAACATTTTTTCTGCCACATATGCTAGAGTAGTGTTAGATTCTATTAGAACACACCTTGAAAGTCAGTGTTGCTACTTTCATAATTTAGTCAGATTTTCATTCCTATTAGCACCACTGTGAAGACCACTGCTCACTCCTTCACAAATTCTCCTCAAACTTCTGACATTGAGAAGCAACTCTGATCCAAGGCATTCATCCTTCCACTGTGGTTGCCACAGAGTGTGAATCCTAACATGGGTCTCTCTTGGCCCTTACCAAGAATATTCAGTTCTTCAAATAGCAAAAATTCTCCCCCCCTAGCCACAAAACCCCAAAGAATGCACACACTTTGGAACTACAGCAACTCATTCTGGACAAAAACTTCTGTCTAATGAGTTTATTTCTGAAACTTCAAGATCTACACCCTAAGAAGCAAATCAGATGTTTGAATCCTGGGGATTCCATTTTTCAATCTTACCAGCTATTCGGAGAATTCTAAGCAGGCTGCTTAAGTTTGGGCCTATCCTTTTCAATACACTAGGACTAAACTGTTTTTAGAAATACAACAATAAAAAAAAACATTTAGTTAATCCATTAGCTTAGAATAATATTGAAATAAATAATTCCAAACTCAAAACTTCTATTTAAAAGCAGAAACTATTTGATGAATATACCTTAAGAGATGTTTTTGCTCTGGTGTTTTGCTCTAAGGGTCTTAATATACATGTTAGTTACATAACAGAAGACCACAAGAAACTATTTCTATGCCTGGGATTACTTTTTTTTTTTTTTTTAACTTGGAGTGAGAAGAATTAAACTCACAAAATCAATAAATTCAATATATTTTGCTAAAACATTAATTCGACCATGCTATAGAAAGTTCATAATTAAATAAGCATACATTATTTTAGAGGATAGAGCAAAAATAATGAGTGATATGTTCCTGTTCTCAAGGTATTTCTATTCTGGATGAAAAAAGATAGACACAGATTTTCAGCTCAAATAATTACAGAAGTTCTGAGAAAGAAGAGAATATTGGTATCAGGAGTGTTACAAAAAATGCCATCTAACTGAAGAATGATTTCAGAATGTCAGATGAAGAGTAGGTCATGACAAGCATAAATAAAAGGAGGTGCAAAGCAATGAACTATTGCCATATCAATAATTAAAAATTATAATCTGATGAATACAAGTATAGTTACAGTGGGTACTGAATTATATAATAAAATTGGAATTTTAAAAGAAAAGAAATACAGGTAGTTATAATATTTTTAAGGGCTAGTGAAGAGTTCAGTCTGGGACAGAGGATTTTAAAAAGTTGACTGGAAGGTGAAATTGTGGTCTTCTTGTGGAAGTAAGTCAATATAGGTCTAGGTCTATGAACCAAATTGACTTCATTTTCCCTGCAGAGGACATTTTGTTACAAGATATACTTTTCCACTCCTCAGTCATGAGAACCACAGGGCACATGATTACCCCATGGCCCATGATTACCCCATGGCCCTGATAAAATTGACTAAAAGAGACCCATTCAGCATAACCATTCTGATAAAATAAACTGAGATAAGAGGGGAACAGATGTTTACTGAATTGTAAAACCCCTTCCCTCAGGCTTGTTAAAATATAACTATTAGCTTTCTTTAAAAGTTATCATTATTTGCCCATTCTTTTTTTCCCCTGTAATTATAAAAATTAAGTTACAGAGACCTTTAAGAGTTACATGCAAAATCCTCCTGGAACCAACCTCTATGTGACAACGGTAAAAGTAGCAGAAATTATCAAAGCAAGATACTGACATCAACTGAGAAACTGCTTGCCTTTAAAATACCTTCCCCAGCTTCCCTCAGGGAGATAGCTTCTCTACTGCTGAATCCCTTATACATAAATCTATCTCCCTTTAATAAAGCACTGCTTCCCTTAAATTCTGCTGGGTACTTTATTCATTTCTATGACATTGAGACCCAAGAGCCTAATTTGGTAACAGAAGTCCCACTGAGAGATCGAGACTTATCTCATAGATCTCTTTCAAATGAAGTCACTAAAGGTTTTGAGGTGAATATTAAAATATGAGTAGCAGCTGTGTGAAAAATGGATAAGATGAGGATAAGCTAGAGACAGTTGTGATAGATCAGACTCTGTAATCAATTAATTGATAATGGAAGGATAATAATCTGAGTAAAGGGTTGATTTTGGTATATGGTGAGAGGTACAGGTCCAGTTTCATTTTATTGCATATGGATGTCCATTTTTCCCAGCACCATTTACTGAAGAGGCTGTCTTTTCCCCAATGTATGTTCTTGCTGCCTTTGTCAAAGATCAGTTGGCTATGTATATATGTGCATTGATTCGTAGGTTTTCTATTCTGTTCCATTGATCTGAGTGTCTGTTTTTCTGCCAGTACCATGATGTTTTGGTTACAATAGTTTTGTAGTATAATTTGAAGAAAATTAGCTTTTTACAAGTTTTTAAGTGGTTGGCTGGTACAGGGATCAAACCCTGGACCTTGGTGTTAGCAGCACGACACTCTAACTAACTGAGCTAACTGGCAAGGACTTATAAATATAACACCTGAAACCATAAAATTACTAAAGGAAAATATAGGGGAAACATTCCAGGTAATAGGTTTGGGCAAAGAGTTTGTGAATACGACCCCTAAAGCACAAACAACAAAAGAAAAAATAAGTAAATGGGATTATATTAAGCTAAAAAGCTCTGCACAGCAAAGGAAACAATCAAGAGAGTGGAAAGACAACCTATGGAATGGGAGAAAGTGTTTGCAAGCTAGATATCTGGCAAGGGGTTAGTATCCAGAATATACAAAGAACTCAAAAAGCTATATAGTAAAAAAACAAATAATCCTATTAAAAAATAAGCAAAGGAGATGACTAGACACTTTTCAAAGGAAGGCATACAAATGGCCAGCAGGTACATGAAAAAATGCTCAGCATCACTAGTCATTAGAGAAATGTAAGTCAAAACCACATTGAGATATCATCACATCCCAGTTAGAATGGCCATTGTTAAAAAGACCAAGAATAACAAATACTGGCAAGGATGCAGGGAAAGGGGAACTCTTCTACACAGTTGGTGGGACTGTAAATTAGCAGGGCCATTATGGAAAACAGTAAGGAGGCTTCTCTGACAAGGACAGATAGAACTGCCATATGAACCAGCAATTCCACTACTGAATACATATCCAAAGGAATGGAAAAATGGAAATCATCATGTTGAAGGGATACCTGCACTCCCATGTTCATTGCAGCTCTATTCACAATAGCCAAAATATGGAACAACGTAGGTATCCATTGATGGATGACTGGATAAAGAAAATGTGGTATATATACACAAAGGAATATTACACAGCCATAGAAAAGAATGAAATTGTGCCATTTGCAGCAACATGGATGAATTTGGAAAAAATTATGTTAAGCGAAATAAGCCAAACTAGGAAAGAAAAATACCATGTTCTCACTTATAACTGGGTGCTAAAGAAGAAAGAAACAAAGAAAAAAGGAGGGAGGAAAGGAAGGAAGGAAGGAAGGAAAGAAGGAAGGAAGGAAGGAAGGAAGGACCACAACAATTCGTTGAACTTTCAGAAGGAGAGAATAAACCTAAGGTTACTGGAGATGGGGGGAGGGCGAGAGGGGGTTTGGGGAGGGACAGGTTGGGTAAAGGACATAAAGAAAAATCATGATTTGTAATAATGAAT
>NW_007733668.1:50842-51901 GCF_000696425.1 Galeopterus variegatus | reverse complement strand
CTGCCTTGGCTATTTTGTCTGACCACCTCAATATAGAAGGTATATATTAGTCATTATTTAATGGTTAAAATCTAACTGTAGGTCAATCCATTCTCAATATTTTTATTTGAGATACCTCTGGCTGGTTGTATAAAGGACTAAAAAAATTAACATTAAGTTGCTTTCAGATGTAAGGAAATGAAATTGTCAAGCTTGTCTTGTATACGTTATATGTCAATTAAGAAAGATGTTGTTTGCAATTGAATGGCCTGAGTAAGAGTTTTTTTTCCTTAATTTCTGTACATCAAAATGTTGTGAAATTAAGGGAAATTTCTAACTGCTTTCTTGTATGATTTTTTTATGTTTTTGATAAATACAGAAGAGGGCAACAAAAAGGTAAAATTTACCTTGTGTTCATTAATAAACACAGATTACAATAATTTATTAGTTTCTAAACTCTGCTACATAGGTAATCTATCAAGGGAAGTACTAAAGATTAAAAAGAAATAAGCAAGGATTATTACCGAGTAGAAGAGTTGAGAACACAGGGCATATGCACATGAAACATGGCCAGTTGCTTGATATTTTTCAGAGGGCCCTTAAACATTGTTTTTCTGTACTAACCAACATCTCAAGTCCCTTTTAAATCTGAAAGTCTAGAATTCCATTCTTTTAAGACCAATATTTGTCTTTTAATGCACCAACCAAGCGTTGAATTTTCTTCATTTTGCATGGCTTGTGTCTTAGGCTGGGTCAATGCAGTTGGAAGCATACATTTGTTTCAATATTGTATCATGGACTGGGCCTAAGCAGACATTTAATCCAGTATAAGTGAGAAACCTTTATTCAATGGACTATAATTGTACTCAGATTAGTTTTGGTTTATATTTATCCCATAAGGCATAGGTAACTTCTTCATACACTCAATTGATGATGCAAATGGGGCAGCCGATTTAAGTACTGTATTGATCTTTCCACTAATGTGCTCTAAAAAGGGAAACTTATGTGTGTTCAATAATGAATACAGAAGCAAACTCCTACTCATCCATCATTTCCTGATGAACAAGGTGACTCACGTAC
>NW_007733668.1:48488-49499 GCF_000696425.1 Galeopterus variegatus | reverse complement strand
TTTTATACCCAGATGTTGACCCACTTCTTATTCCATTTAGTAAATATCTGCCATATTTATACCTTCTGAGGTATCTTTCCCTTGTCTGTCACCTTAAATTATGGTCCACTTCTCTCCATCTAAACTAACATATCTTATAGTTCAGGCTGCTGTAAATGGTAGAAACTACAGTTTCTAGGCAATTTATATAAAATAGATATCACTTTACTTTTATGATAAAAGTTAGTAACTTTGTGCTTGAGCCACAATCTAGTTATAGGACAAATTTGGCTTATTTTGTTTCACTCTGATCCAAGAATTTTATTTTATTTTTTAGGCCAAATAAGATATTGTCCAATTCAAAGCCTATTTTTGAGCCTAAGTAGCACTTAATGGCTAATTGTAGTCTTTGAGAAGCTAAGAAGTGTATTGTCTATTTCTCCCTCGTCTTTCTATTCCTTGACTGTTGTAATACTGCTGTAGTTTGAAATGGAGTGTTGGCACAGTTTTGTTACATCAATATTGCCCTGTTTACTAGTCCAATCTTCAATATTCATATCTTATGGAGGAATATTTATGAGCCCCCTGATGTATTGTGCGCTGAGTACTCCAGCTCCACAGTGAAGTGGTAAGAGAAAAAAAAAATACTGTCAAAAACAGTAAACTGAGATTTTACTTTACTCCTAAGTTAACAAGTCAGCCTAGATCCTGGCAGAAGATACAGAGACAAAGGACATTATTGCTCACAGTACAGCAGGCAGCATGAGCTTCATGTTTACATCAGTTTTCCTTGTGCATGGGGATGATATGTTGCTTACCAGGTAGATTCTGTGCATACAGAAGGTCTGAGTTGCAACTGAAAAAACCTGAGCTCAGAAACCCCTATTTTTTAAAGGGGTTTCTAATAAGCCTTCCAGACCTTTGTCATGGAGGGAGAAATTACCTTTGTTATCTTAGACTGTAAGTAAATCTGCCTCCATCTTGGAGTGAGACACTCTCTTTGTATTCCAAGGTTGTTTCTATTAAAAAAAA
>NW_007733668.1:17569-48180 GCF_000696425.1 Galeopterus variegatus | reverse complement strand
AAAAAAAATCATAGAAAGTCTGGAACACAAGTTGTTCAGAAATGTGAGACTTTATGGAAAACTGTCTCCCAACAATTACCACCGTCTTAATGGTTAGTATTATATGAATTCATCTATCTCTCAAACACATAAGTCAACCTACTTTTCCAAGAGCAGTGGCTTTCTTAGTGTACGAATTCAAATGCTAATGTCTTCTGGAAACACCCTTAGAGACACATTTAGAAATAATGTTTAATCAGATATCTGGGTATTCCATGATTATGTCAAATTGATATATAAGATTAACTGTTGTACTATGGGACACATTTTTGTTTAGTTTTGGGTGGCAGATCCAAAATTAATTAATAATTAGTGCATGGCAGATACTGTCTTTTCTGGTTTATGTGTGTCTCTCATTTCAGGCTCATCACAACCATATGACTTAGACATTGCCTTCTCCATATTCGTATTTTTCAGGTAAAGTAAAACTGTTGATATAAGCAATATAACCAAGTGGCACACTTAATAAGTGATGGATTTGGAATCTGAACTCAGATATGTGTAACCTTTTTCCTTATGCTACACTGCCTCTTAGAAGAGAAGAAGGCCTCCTTAATAATTAATATTTTCAAGAATGGAACATGAGTCCCCAACCTAGGATATTGGCTCCTCACATGCTCAAAGATAACACTACAACAGGACAGGATTTTTTTTTTATATAGAATCAAAATATACTTAGTAATACTGAGATCTCAACCTGACAAAAGAATTCCATTGTTTTTTATGTCTGAGTTGTATTATATTATGTATGTATACCACATTTTCCTAATCAAGTCTTGGACATTCAGGTTGATTCCATATCTTGGTTATTGTAAATAGAGCTGCAATCAACATGGGAGTGCAGGTATCCCTTCAACATGATGATTTCCATTCCTTTGGATACATACCCAATAGTGAGATTGCTGGATCCTATGGTAGTTCTATTTGTAGTTGTTTGAGAAATCTCCGAACTGTAATGCATAATAGCTGCACTTATTTATAGTCCCACCATCAATGTAGGAGGGCTCCCTTTTCTCTGCATCCTTGCCAGCATTTGTTATTCTCTGTCTTTTTGATAAGGGCCAGTCTAACTGTGCTGAGATGATATCTCAGTGTGGTTTTAATTGGAATTTTCCTGATGATTAGTGATGTTGTTAAGTTTTTAGTAAAGTTGTTGACCATTTGTATGTCTTCCTTTGAGAAATGTTTATTCAGACTTCTGGTATGATGGTGGACTAGAGGTTCCCAGGGCATGTTCCTCCCACAGAAGAAGATTGAAACAGGACCACCACCACTGCTGCCACAGTTGCTGAAGCCATTGTGTGGTCCCAGAAGTTTTGCCCATCACAGAACAGCTCACTGCAGAGCAGCAGTCCTGTGCGTGGTCCAGTGTTGCAGCCACAGACACCACAGACTCAAGGGAGGTGGCTGCAGTTACCACTGCCACTATCACCACCAAACAGTAACCCCACTGCTGCTGCAGATACCACAGATGCAAGGGAGGCAGTTGCAGCCTCCTTCACTGTGGCTGCCACCACAAAGTAACCTGCTGCTTCCAAAGACAGCATAGGCATGAGGGAGGCAGTTGCAGCTCTGGCACCTCTGCCACCACGATGAGATAACTCCAGTGCTGCTGCAGACACTGTGAACATGGGGAGGCAGTTGCAGCTGCCGACACTGCTGCTCCTGATTTGTACACTGTAGCTGCATGGGCCACCACTGAGGACAGTGCAGCAAAGTGGATGGCCACTGCAACTGTCACTGCTGCAGTGGCAGCCAACACCTGTGCCACTAGGCAGACACCATCATTGTGCAAGCAGCCTGCTACTGTTGAAGCCACCATTACCATGTGGGCAGCCTGCCAAAGCCACTACCACAGCCACTACAGCTGCAAGGGTGGCCTGTCATTGCAGCAATAGCTGCAGTAGCTGCTGCCACTGTGCAGGCAGATCACTGCACTGACACAAGGACAGTCAACAGTGGAGTCCGGGGAAAGAGGTGAACAAGCACAGATCTGCAACACAGTGGCATAACTCACAGGAGAAATTATGCAGCCCCTTATGGTAGTACACTTTGGGGCAGGAGCTATGTGGGCAGCCCGTGAGACTGCCTTGATCCAGAGAGAGAAACACATGGAACTCCTGGAGAGTTCAGAAACTCAGATACCTGGAGTAAGGCAGAAATTTCCCAGTGCACTGATCATGGTCATAGGACACTAGCCTGGAGTGCCAACAAATATGCCCAGGGTGACCCACCCCAACCAAAGTGTGACAGGGCATTCAGGCACTTCTCTTAAAGAAGTTAAGATCTCACCCACATCATTGATGACCGAACACAGTGTCATTAACCTCAGCAAGGAGTCACTAGGTGCCACAGTGCCTAGGCCATGGAGGCACTCACACAAAACTCCAATGCTGACTACAGACAAAGTACCCACATAGAGACTACATTACTGTGTCTACCTAGAACCAATGCTAAATCACCCTACTCAAAGGTAAATATAAAACACATCTATAGGAGCTGGAGTTTCTCTTCTCAAACCCACCCTACAGTAATAGAAGGAGCAAATGCTGTACCAGATTACTAGACATCAATATAGGGATATAAGAAATACAAAATAAAACAAAATAAAAACTAGAAAATATGAGTCCAACAAAGGAATACAATAACTTTTAAGTACCAGATTCCATAAAGCAGGAAAACCTTGAAATGACTGAAAAGGAATTTTCAGTAAAAATCTTAAGGAAACTTAATGAGATACAAGAAAATGCACTTAGATGATGCAATAAACCAAGCAAAATAACTGAGGATATGAAGGAGGATACTTACAAAGAGATAAATAATTTTTATTATTATTTTTTTTTCCTTTTTGTCTTTTTTCGTGACCGGCAATGGATCGCAACCCTCAGTGTCGTGCCTGTACTGGACCGGGACCGGCAACGGGATCGCAACCCTCCATGTTGCGCCTGCACCTCATTCAGCCAGTGAGTGGCCAGTCTGTATGTGGGATCCAAACCCTCGGTGGGAGCGCGCAGCGCTCCCAAGCAGCGCACTGTAGCAGTGCGCCACCGGGCTGGCCCTAAATACTTTTTAAAAGAATGTAGCAGAACTCATGGAACTGAAGTGGTCATTCAACAAAATAAAAAATGACAGAGAGCTTAAGCAGCAGGCAAGAATAAGCAGGAGAAAGAATTTCTGATCTTGAACACAGTCTTTTGTATATGAATCATACAGACAAAGAAAAGAAAAAGAAAAAAGAATTTTTAAAAATGAGGAAAATCTAAGAGAGATAACAGATAATCTTAAATAGTAGTGGAAAACTTCTCTGGCATAGGGAGAAATGTGGACCTTCAGATTCAGGAGGCTCAAAGATCCCCAAACTGATTAAATCCACAGAGGTCCTCTCTGAGACACATTACTTTCAAACTGGCAAACCTCAAAGACAAAGAAGGAATCCTAAAAATAGCAAAAGAAAAGCAAAAAGTCACCTATAAGGGAGTCCCCATCAGACAACAGCAGCAGACATCTCAATAGAAACTCTACAGGCCAGAAGAGAAAAGAATGGTATACTCAAAATACTAAAAGAAAAAAAAAAATCCAAAGAAACTGCCACCTAAGTATGCTACACGGAGCAAGGCTGTCTTTCAGAAGTGAATGAGAAATAGNAGGGCATTCAGGCACTTCTCTTAAAGAAGTTAAGATCTCACCCACATCATTGATGACCGAATACAGTGTCATTAACCTCAGCAAGGAGTCACTAGGTGCCACAGTGCCTAGGCCATGGAGGCACTCACACAAAACTCCAATGCTGACTACAAAGTACCCACATAGAGACTACATTACTGTGTCTACCTAGAACCAATGCTAAATCACCCTACTCAAAGGTAAATATAAAACACATCTATAGGAGCTGGAGTTTCTCTTCTCAAACCCACCCTACAGTAATAGAAGGAGCAAATGCTCTACCAGATTACTAGACATCAATATAGGGATATAAGAAATACAAAATAAAACAAAATAAAAACTAGAAAATATGAGTCCAACAAAGAAATACAATAACTTTTAAGTACCAGATTCCATAAAGCAGGAAAACCTTGAAATGACTGAAAAGGAATTTTCAGTAAAAATCTTAAGGAAACTTAATGAGATACAAGAAAATGCACTTAGATGATGCAATAAACCAAGCAAAACAAATGAGGATATGAAGGAGGATACTTACAAAGAGATAAATAATTTTTATTATTATTTTTTTTTCCTTTTTGTCTTTTTTCGTGACCGGCAATGGATCGCAACCCTCAGTGTCGTGCCTGTACTGGACCGGGACCGGCAACGGGATCGCAACCCTCCATGTTGCGCCTGCACCTCATTCAGCCAGTGAGCGGCCAGTCTGTATGTGGGATCCAAACCCTCGGTGGGAGCGCGCAGCGCTCCCAAGCAGCGCACTGTAGCAGTGCGCCACCGGGCTGGCCCTAAATACTTTTTAAAAGAATGTAGCAGAACTCATGGAACTGAAGTGGTCATTCAACAAAATAAAAAATGACAGAGAGCTTAAGCAGCAGGCAAGAATAAGCAGGAGAAAGAATTTCTGATCTTGAACACAGTCTTTTGTATATGAATCATACAGACAAAAAAAATTGAACACAGTCTTTTGTATATGAATCATACAGACAAAGAAAAGAAAAAGAAAAAAGAATTTTTAAAAATGAGGAAAATCTAAGAGAGATAACAGATAATCTTAAATAGTAGTGGAAAACTTCTCTGGCATAGGGAGAAATGTGGACCTTCAGATTCAGGAGGCTCAAAGATCCCCAAACTGATTAAATCCACAGAGGTCCTCTCTGAGACACATTACTTTCAAACTGGCAAACCTCAAAGACAAAGAAGGAATCCTAAAAATAGCAAAAGAAAAGCAAAAAGTCACCTATAAGGGAGTCCCCATCAGACAACAGCAGCAGACATCTCAATAGAAACTCTACAGGCCAGAAGAGAAAAGAATGGTATACTCAAAATACTAAAAGGAAAAAAAAAATCCAAAAAAAACTGCCACCTAAGTATGCTACACGGAGCAAGGCTGTCTTTCAGAAGTGAATGAGAAATAGTGTATTTCCCAGAAAGCAAAAAACTATCAGATTTTACCATCACAAAACCAGTCCTACAAGAAATCTTTAAGATAGTCCTACATCAAGAATCCAAAAAATGATAATCACTACTATGAATACAAAAGAAAGAAAGTAAGAAAGAAAAAAAAACCCACTAGTAGAACAAAAATACAAAAGAGAAAGAGAATGAAACTGTATCTTACTACCTCCAAAAACCAACAAACACCACATATAAACAATAAAAGGGAAAAGAAACATAAGATATTTAAAACATCTAAATGAAAATTGATAAAATGCCAGAAGTAAGACAATTCCTTTCAGTCACAACCCTAAGTGTAAATGGATTAAATTTCACAGTCAAAAGACACAGACTGGCTGGTTGCATTGAAAGTCTAGACCCAAATATATGCTGTCTACAAGAGACTCATCTCACATGTAAAGACACACACAGACTAATAGTGAAGTGATAGTAAATATATACTATGCAAATGGAAATAAAAAGTGTGTAAGAGTAACTGTTCTTATATCAGATAAAATATACTTTAAACCAAAAACTATAAAAAGAGACACAGAAGGCCACTATATAATGAAAAAGGGATGTATCCTATAAGAAGACATAATGATCTTCAATATATATGCACTCAATATTAAAGCACCCACATATATAAAGCAAACACTTATAGACCAAAGAAAAGTGGTAGACCCAAATATGGTAATAGTTGGGAAACTGAACCCTCTCTCAACATTGGACAGATCATCCAGGCAACAAATAAATACAGAAACAGAGGATTTAAAGCCAACTTTAGACCAATTGGACTTGGCAGATATCTACAGAGCATTTCATTCAACAACCACAGAATATACATTCTTCTCATCAACACATGGAACAGTCTCCAAGATAGACCACATGTTAGGTCACAAATCAAGACTCAACAAATTTTTAAAAATTGAAATCATTTCAAGTATCTTCTCAGACCACAGCAGATTAAAACTAGAAATCAATACCTACTGAAAATCTGGAAAATATACAAACACATGGAAATTAAGCAGCATGCTCCTGAACAACATATAAGTACAAGAAGAAATTAAGCAGGAAATCAAAAAATTTGTTCAAACTAGTGAAAATAAGGATACATCATACCAAAACCTGTGGGATACTGCAAAATCAGCATGAAAAGAAATTTTATCACAATAAACACTTAAATCAAAAGAATAGAAAGATTTCAAATAAACAACCTAGCAAAACACCTCAAAGAACTTAAAAAACAACAACAGTCAAATCCCCAAATTAGTAGATGGAAAGAAATAATTAATATCAGAGCAGACTTAAATGAAAGAGACCAAAAAGGAGACCAAATATATATATGTATGTATATAGATCAATGGAACAAAAAGTTCACTTTTTGAGAAGATAAAGTAGATAAACAATTACCAAGGCTCTAAAAGAAGAAGAGAAAACACCCACATAGCAAAAAATTAGAAATGAAAAAGGAGACATTACAACTGATACCACAGAAATACAAAGAATAATTAGAGAATATTATAAACAATATACACTGACAAATTTGAAAACCTGGAGGAAATGCATAAATTTCTAGACAAATACTAACTACCAAGACTGAACCAAGAAGAAATACAAAACCTAAATAGTCCAATAACAAACTACAAGACTGAAGCAATAATCAGCAGTCTCCCAACAAAGAAAAGCCCAGGAACAGATGGCTTCACTGCTGAATTCTACCAAACCTTTAAAGAGGAATTAATACCAACACTCTTCAAATTGTTCCAAAAAATGAAATAGAGGCTTTTCTCCCATACTCATTCTATGAAGCCAGCATCAACTTGATACCCAAACCAGGTAAGATACAACAAAACAAAAAATCTATAGTCCAATATCTTTGATTAACCTAGACTCAAAAATCTTCAGTAAAATGTTAGCAAATAGAATACAGCAACTCATCAAAACAATTATACACAATGATAAAGTGCAATTCATCCCAGGATTCAAGGATGGTTCAAAATATGCAAGTCAAGGACAAAAACCACGTGATTATCTCAATAGATCCAGAACAAGAATTTGACAAAATTCAACATCCTCTCATGATAAAGACTCTCAACAAATTAGATATAGAAGAAAAGTACCTCAAAACAATAAAAGCTATATATGACAGATGAGCTGCCAATATCTTCCTGAAAGGGAACAAAACAAAGATGCCCACTCTCACCGTTCCTGTTTAACTTAGTAATTGAAGTACTAGCCAGAGCAATCAGGCAAGAGAAAGAAATAAAGGTCATCCAGATTGTAAAAAATGAAGTCGAATTGTCCCTGTTTACGGATGACATGATCCTATATATAGAAAGTCTAAAGACTCTACAAACAAAATGAAACAAAACAAACAAAAAAAAAACCCTCTTAGAATTAAAAAATTATTTCAATAAGGTTATTGGATATGAAGTCAACATGTAAAAATCAATAGCATTGTTATACTCCAACAATGATCTAGCAGAAAAAGAAATCAAGATGGCCAGCCCATTTATAATAGTCATCCCCCAAATAAAATAACTATGAATCAATTTAATAAAGAAGGTGAAAGAACTACAAATCACTGCTGAAATATATTAAAGAGGACAGAAAAAGATGGAAAGATACACTATGCTCTCGGATTGGAAGATTTAGCATTGTGAAAGTGCCCTTACTACCCAAAGCAATATACAGATTCAATGTAATCCCCATTGAAACACCAATGACGTTCTTCACAAAAATAGGAGAAATAATCCTAACATTCATATGGAACAACAAAAGGCCCAAATAGCCAAAAAAGTCCTGAGCAAAAAACATAAATCCGAAGGCATAACACTACCTGACTTCAAATTCTACAACAAAACCTTTGGTAACCAAAACAGCATGGTACTGGCATAAAAACAGACAAACAAACAAGTGGAACAGAACAGAGAAACCTACATAAATCCGAAGGCATAACACTACCTGACTTCAAATTCTACAACAAAACCTTTGGTAACCCAAACAGCATGGTACTGGCATAAAAACAGACAAACAAACAAGTGGAACAGAACAGAGAAACCTGAATTCAACCTATGTACTTAAACCTCACTGCTCTTTGACAAATGCACCAAGAATAGACATTGGGGAAAAGACTGCCTCATCAATAAATGTTGCTGGGAAAAATGGACATCCATATATAGAAGAATAAAACTATATCCATACCTCTTGCCATATACCATAATCAAATAAAAATGGATTGAAGACTTAAATATAAGACCAGAAACTATAAACCTCCTAAAAGAAAATATAGGGAAAAAATATCAGGAAGTAGGTCTGGGCAAATACTTTATTAATAAAACCCCAGAAGCAATATAACAAAACAAAAGATTAATAAAGTGGATTATATCTAACTAAAAAGCATCTGTGCAGATAAAGAAACAATTAATTGAGTGAAAAGACAACCTAAAGAGTGAGAGAAAATATTTGCAAATTATGCATCTGACAAAGGATTGATATCCAGAATATACTAGGAACTCAAACAAATTAACTGTAAAGGAAATAACCCAATTAAAAAATGGGCAAAGAAGCTGAATTTCTCAAAGGAAGATATGCAAGTGGCCAAGTGGCCAGTGTGTACTTGAAAAAATGTTCAACATCATTCAGCATCAGCAAAATGCAAATGAAAACCACACTGAGGTATCGCCTCACCCTATTTAGACTAACTACTATCAAAAAGACATAGAATAACAAGTGCTGGAAGGATGCAGAGAAAGTGGAACCCTCCTTCACTGTTGGTGGGAATGTAAATTGGTGCAGCTATTATGAAAAATGGTATGGACGTTCCTCAAACAACTACACATAAAACTGCCCTATGATCCAGCCATTGCATTAATGTGCATATATCCAAAGTAATGGAAATCATCATGTGAAAGGAATACCTGTACTCCCGTGTTTATTGCAGCTTTATTTACAATAGCGAAGAGGTTAAAGCAACCTAAACGTCCATCATCACACAACTGAATAAGGAAAATGTGGTATATTTACATGATGGAATACTACTCTGCCATAAAAATGAATGATGTACTGCCAATTGCAGCAACATGGATGAACTTAGAAATAAGTGAAATAATCAGGAACACAAAGAGAAATACCACATGTCCTCACTCATACATGGGAGCAAAAAAGGAAGAAAGAAAGAAGGAAGGAAGGGAGGGAGGGAGGGAGGGAGGTAGGGAGGAAGGAAGGAAGGAAGGAAGGAAGGAAGCTAATACATGATAAAAGAAAGATACAACAATCACAATAATTCATTGAACTTTCAAAAGGGGAGAACAGAACTGAGGCCATCAGAAGTCGGGAAAAGGGTAAGGGGACATGAGGTAAAGGAGGAATTGCTATAGGAATTGCTATATTGAATATATAAATGATTACATTGTATATATTGAAAATACTAATTATCCTGATTTGAGCATCACATATTGCACATAGGCCTTGATATTCAACTCTTTACCCCACAAATATGTACAATCAACTATATCTCAATAACAGAATCTCCATCTGAATTTGTAAATTGCAACTTGCAATTATGAGAGAATAGCGTGATTAATTGATTAAGCTGCAATTTTTGTTCAATTTTTTTCCTTTTGCTAAATTTCTGTATTATTTTCTAACCTGTATTAATTTCTAAAATTGTAGAATTTTAAGTGAAATAAAAATTACAGTAAAACCAGAAACCGAAATGTCTATTCAGCTCCTTTGCCCATTTTTTAACTAGAATATTTGTTTTCTTACTGTTAAGGTGTTTGAGTTCCATATATATTCCGGACATTAATCTCTTTTTCAATTTGCAGATATTTTCTCTCATTTTGTAGGTTGTCTTTTCATTCTCTTGATTGTTTCCTTTGCTGTGCAGAAACTTTTTAGTTTGATACAATCCCGTTTGTTTATTTCTCCTTTTGTTGCCTGTGTTCTTGGAGTTTTCATAACATCTTTGCCCAGTCCTACAGCCTAAGGTGTTTCTCCTATGTTATCTCCTAGGAATTTTATAGTTTCATGTGTTATACTTAAGCCTTTAATCCATTTTGAGTTGATTTTGGTATATGGCAAGGGGTATAAATCTAGTTTCATTTTTCTGTACATGGATATCCAGTTTTCCCAGCACCATTTACTGAAGAGGCTGTCCTTTCCCCGAGGTATGTTCTTGGTACCTTTGTCAAAGATTAGTTGGCTGTATAAGTACGCGGGTTGATTTCTGCTTTCTCTACTGTGTTGCATGGATCCAAGTGTCTGTTTTTATGCCAGCACCATGCTGTTTTGGTTGCTATAGCTTTGTAGTATAATTTTAAGTGCAGCAGTGTTATTCCTCTGGCTTTATTTTTTTTGCTCTGTACTACTTGGCTATTCAGGGCCTTTTGTTGTTCTGTATGAATATTAGGATTGTTTTTGTATTTCTGTGAAGAATGTCATCAGTATTTTGATTGGGATTGCATTGAATCTTTGGAATGCTTTGGATACTATGAACATTTTCATGTTAATTCTTCTAATCTATGAACATGAAATGTCTTTCCATCTTTTTTATCCCCTCTTTAATTTCTTTCATCAGTGATTTATAGTTCTCATTGTAGAGATCTTTCACCTCCTTGGTTAAATTTATTCCTTGGTATTTTATTCTTTTTGGTAGCTATTGTGAATGTGCTTGTTTTCTTGATTTTTCTTCTGCTTGTTTGTTGTCAGAATATAAAAACACTACTGATTTTTGTATATTGATTTTGTATCCTGAAACTTTACTGAACTCTTTTATCAATTCTAAGTTTTTTTGGATGTGCTTGGAAAAAATTATGTTAAGTGAAATAAGCCAGGCATAGAAAGGGAAATACTGCATGTGCTCACTCATAAGTGTGAGCTAAGAAAGAAAGGAAGAAAGGAAGGAAGGAAGAAAGAAACAACAATCAATGTGTTGAACTTTCTGAAAGAGGGAACAGAACTGTGGTTACTAGATGTGGTAAAAGGAGGGAGGGGGGTTAGTAAGAAATTGGTTAATGGACACAAACAATGAATATGTTTTGTAATGATGAATATGCTTATTATCCTGATTTGATCATCACATATTGTACCCAGCTATTGATAGTCAACTCTGCACCGACAAATATGTATAACCAATTACGTTACAATACAGAAGGGAAAACAACAAAAGTGAGCAAAACTGAATATTAAATTATATCTCCATGAAGCAGTTATTTAAGGTAAGTAACAAAATTAGATGGGGATTGGCAAATAATAGCCAATTTTCCAAGGGATCCTGTATTTAGGTATTGAAACGCTTTCCTCTATGGCCCCTCAGTTATTTAAGGTAAGTAACAAAATTAGATGGGGATTGGCAAATAGCCAATTTTCCAAGGGATCCTGTATTTAGGTATTGAAACGCTTTCCTCTATGGCCCCTCCTCTCCTGAATATTCCATATCAATTTTCTACTGCTTTGTAAGCCCTTCAATTTATCCTCCAACACATCATATTAATAAGATTTAGAGTTTCTCTTTGAATTCCAGTCTCCCAACTCTTCATGCCATGTACACTAGAAAATTCCCTAAGAAGAAAAATGTTGTCTAATTGGACATCACCAAGTGCAATTTCCTTCTTTTAAGAGTTGAAATTTCTCCAGTTTCTGAATGTTTCTATTGCTGTCCTATATTTTCATATAGCCGCTCTTTATATTTTGTCCAGAGTGTATTATTTTGCCTGTCAGAAGATTAGTCTGAGAAAATATAGTCTGTATATAAGCAGAAGCTTCCTTGCATATATTATTTTACAACAGTTACTGCAATCATGGAAAATATACCATTTTATACTCTGATATTTCATTTAATTTCATATATTTAAAAATATATATTATGTTCCTCTTTATTACCAAATTAGTAAGCTATTTTACCACTACTCTAATGTAGCAATTTCTCTAATATTTAATGATTACCTTGTTTTAAATTTTTTTTCATTTAAAAAAATTTTTTTTTCAGAGACCAGTATCAAAGATTAAAAATTGCACAATATTTTCCCCCTTAGTTTTGTTTTCATTTAAAAAATTTTTTTTTTCAGAGACCAGTATCAAAGATTAAAAATTGCACAATATTTTCCCCCTTAGTTTTTATTTCTTATTCACATTTTCTATTGTTTTAGCCAGTTCATTCTCCACAGCTTCTCCAACATATAGTTTATTCACATTTACTCATGACGTGATTCATGCCGCTTATCTTATTTGGAAACTCCTCTCAGCTTCTCAATATGCAGGTGAGACTAACTCTTCATTTAGATTTATTTGCAGCAATCTATATTTTTTGAAGCTTTCTCTATCAATAACATGATTATTTTACTCATAACAATTCATTCATCCTTTTATGCATCTTTTTTAAAGTCTATTTTTTTCTCTTTTTGGTATCTACTATTCCCAAGACTTGTTTTAGATATCAGGTAGATTCAAAGACCAACAAAGCAATACCACTATTGTCAAGGATATGAGGGCAATAGCTGTATGTCTGGTACTTTAAGTAACAGAAAATCATGAATTAAATAGGTTTAAACAAAAATGAAAGGTGTTAAATCACATAAGTGAAAGACTAGAGGCAATGTCAGTTAGACACTTAAATAGTTCTCTTTTTTTGATTCATTAATAACTTTTAAAAGTACTTTTTCATTGACTTTTCTTTCTAAGGTTTGTTTTTAGTTAAATACTTCTTATTTCTACAGTAGTTGAGGAACTGAGGAAAAATTCATTTGTGATTTAAATAAAATTTGCTATTTCTGTGCCTTCATTACTTATCCTGTATTATTTTTAAAAAATTCTTAAAATTTCCTTATGAAAACAGCTTCTTTTGCTCAGGTGTGTATAAAATCTCTAATAAACTAAATAATTCAGAGGTATAATCTACAGGAAAAAGCAATATACATGTACTATATAGCTGAGACCATCCCCAAGTAATGTTGGAAAAGAGATAGAAAAATACTTTGAGATTTTTATGATGTTGCTAGTAAATAGCATGCAGCACCAATCAATTCAAAGGTCAGAGAAAGTAAAATTTAATCTAATTTTATTATTTTTTCCTCTTTTCTATTTTAACATTTATATGTACATATTTGTGGGGTACAGTATGTTGTTTAAATACATGGATATACGCACAATGACTCACTTAGCGTAGATAGCATAATTTTGTATCTATTAGTCCACCACTTTTCCTCCTCCCTACCTCCTGCCTCTGGTAACCATTATTTTACTCTTTTCTTCAGTGAGAACCATTTTTTAATATGAGAGATACTATGTGGTATTTGTCTTTTTGTGCCTTCCTTATTTCACATATTATGATGGTTTCCAGTTCCATTCATGTTGGTGCAAATGATAGAATATTTTTTTAAAATAGCTGAATAGTATTCTGTTGTGTATATATATACCACTGTTTTTTAATCCACTCATCTATTGATGGACATTTAGGTCGATTCCATATCTTGGGTATTATGAATAGTGCTGTGATGAACATGGGTTTGCGGGTGTCTTTTTGATATACTGATTTCATTTTCTTTGGGTATATACCTGGTAGTGAAATAGCTGGGTCATAGGATAGATCTATTTTTAGTTCTCTCAGGAACCTCCATACTGTTTTCCACAGTGGCTATACCAATTTACAGTGTAGGAGAGTTCCTTTTTCTCCTCATCCTCTCTAGCATTTGTTATTTTTTGTCTTTTTATAATAGTCATTCTAACTGGAATGAGATAATATCTCATTGTGATTTTAATTTGCATTTCTCTGATGTTTAGTGATGCTGAACCTTTTTTCATGTGTCTGTTGGCCATTTGCATGACTTCTTTTGAGAAATGTCTGTTCAGGTCCTTTGTCCATTTTTTAATTGGGTTATTTATTTTTCACTGTTGAGACATTTAATTTCCTTATATATTCTGGATATTAGCCTGTTGTCTGATGTGCAGTTTGCAGCCACTTTCTCCCATTCTGTAGGTTGTCTCTTTACTTTGATGATAATGTCCCTTGCTGTATAGAAGCTTTTTAGTTTGATGTTAATTCAACACAATAAAGTCCATATACAGGAAATCCCCGGTTAATATTATATTGAATGAACAAACATTGGAGGCTTTTCCTCTAAGATCTATAACAAGACAAGTATGCCAACTTTCCCTACTCCTATTCACAGTATTAGAAATTCTAGCATCTTTTGCAATGAGGCAGGAGAAAGCAATAAAGGGCATTAAGATCAAAAAGGAGGAAGTCTGGGCCGGCCCAGTGGCACACTGGATAAGTGCGCTGCTTGGGAAGCGCGGCGGCGCTCCCGCCCGAGGGTTCGGATCCCACATACAGACCGGTTCCCGCTCACTGGCTGAGCGAGGTGCGGGAGCAGCGCCCAGGGTTGCGATCCATTGCCGGACATGGAAAAAGACAAAAAGACAAAAAAAAAAAAAAAAAGGAGGAAGTCAAATCATCCCTATTTGCAGATGATGTGACCCTATACATAGAAAACCCTAAAGACCCATCAAAAAATTACTGGCACTAATAAATGAATTCAGTAAAGTGGCAGGATATAAAATCAACACACAAAAATCAATAGCCTTCCAATACACCAACAAGGAAATAGCCAAAGATGAAATCAAGAGAGTAATCCCATTCATCCATCAAAAAATTACTGGCACTAATAAATGAATTCAGTAAAGTGGCAGGATATAAAATCAACACACAAAAATCAAGAGCCTTCCAATACACCAACAAGGAAATAGCCAAAGATGAAATCAAGAGAGTAATCCCATTCACAATAGTAACAACAACAAAAATGAAATGAAATGAAATGCCAAGGAGTAAATTTAACAAAAGAGTTGAAAAACTTCTATAAAGAAAACTATAAAACATTGGTAAAAAGAAAACTGAAGAAGACACAAACAAATGGAAAGATATCCTATGTTCATGGGTTGGAAGAATTAAAGTCATCAAAATGTCCACACTACCCAAAGCAATCTACACATTCAATGCAATCCCTATCAAAATGCGAATGACATTCTTCACCATAATGGAAAAAGCAATCTTAACATTCATATGGAACAACACAGGACCCCACATAGCAAAAGCAATCTTGAAAAAAAGAACAAAGTTAGAGGCATCACACTTCCTGATTTCAAAATATACTATAAAGTTATAGTAACCAAAACAGCATGGCACTGGAATAACAACAAACAAATTGATCAGTGGAATAGAATAGAGAACTCCAAAATGAAATCACACACTGACAGCCAACTTATTTTTGAGAAAGGGGCCAAAAACATACAATAGGGAAAGGACAGCCTCTTCAAGAAATGAATGATGTTGGGAAAACTGGATATCCACATGCGGAAGATTGAAAATAAACCCCTGTCTCTCACCATACACAAAAATGAACTCAAAATGGATCAAAGGCCTAAATTTGAAACTACTAGAAGAAAACATAGGGGAAATGCTACATGAAATGGGAGTGAGCAGCGCTTTTTTGAGTGAGACTACAAAGGCATATGCAACTAAAGCAAAAAAGAAATCCTCCAAAACCATAAATGGATAAATGGAACAACATCAAAATTAATCCAATTTTAGAATTTACCAACTGTCTCTTAATAGGCATATGCTTCTATGAACCTATGCTTATTTCATCTAAAAAAGAGACCCAAATTGAAAACAATAGCCAAACCGTGGCTTGAACAATACATGTCTTTATGTATAATAAATGAGACAATACCTTATGTAATACTATCTAGCAAAACATAGCATAAAATGAAATTGTTTTAGTTGTCATTATTAGTTTTAGTTTGTAACCTAGCATTTATTTTCCTAATTCCTGTGAAACTTTGAGTGCCTTTCACCTGATCGTTAGGAATTATGAGTACTTTCTCTCATTTGAAGGAGAGATCATCTCTTATTTCTATAACATAGATCAAAACCTCATATTAATCCCTGTAGTCACACAAAACTTAAAAATTAAAACAACCACAAAAGTAAAAGTAAACTAAATTTATAGTGTTCTATCCTTTGCAGACACTATTTCAATTTTGTTTACAAGTGACTTGCTGAAAACAATCTTGCCAGTGAAAAATAAATCAATATATTCTAGCTTGTTCTTAACTACACTGAGTTGGGAGCAGTAAACAATAGTTCCTGAAGTAAAAGAAAAAAAATGAGAGAGAAAATCATCTTTACGTTTAGCTGATAAAGAGTATTGAGAAAGCTGCTCACCTGAATAAAATTCTGCAGGACACATACATTCCTCACAATAGACTTTAAACATCGCATGATTTATCAATTCATGAAAACCAATTTACATGTATTAATAAAGCTATACCAAGGAATCTTCATAGGTATTAGGCAAGATGTTCCTAGTTGGCACAGACAGGCATCCCTCCTCAGCCTCCCTACATCCCGTAGACATGCAGCTGCCAGATGACCCTCAACCAGAATAGAGTAGGAAACTTACATGTTTGCTGAGTTTTGCTTTATGCATTACTGATACTTTCTTTCCTGGATAAGTTGATAATTTTTTATTTCCCATAAGGAGCAAGTGGAGATCTTCCTTGAGTTTCTCTCACTGTAATTTTTTTTTTAAAGTAGACTTTTATTTTTTTTTAGAGAAGTTTCAGGTACATAGAAAAATTGATAGGAAATTACAGATATTTCCTTTATACTCCTGTTCCCATGCATGCATGACCTCCTGCATGAATATTCCCCACCAGAGTACTGCTTTTGTTGCAATAAACCTGCACTGACACATCACTATCACCCAAAGACTGTAGTTTACATTAAGGATCAATCTTGGTGATGTACATTTTATAGGCTTTGGACGAATGTATAACAAATGAACCTGCCATTCTAGATTCATACAGAATAGTTTCACTGCCCTAAAAATCCTCCATGGTCTACCTCTTCATCCCTTCCTCCCTCCAACCTATGACAGCCACTGATCTTTTTACTGCCTTCACAGTTCTGACTTTCCCAGAATGTCATATAGTTAGAATTAAGTAGTATGAAGTCTTTTCAGAGTGGCTTCTTTCATCTAGCAATATACATTTACATTTCCTCCATGTCTTTTCATGGCTTGATAGCTAATTTCTTTTTAACTGTGAATAATATTCCATTTTCTGGATATACCACCATTCATTTATTCATTCACTTACTGAAGGATGCCTTGGCTACTTTCAAGTTTTGGCAATTATGAATAAAGTCACTATAAACATCTGTGTGCAGGGTTTTGTGAGGACATGTTTTCAACTACTTTGGAAAATACTGAGGAGCACAATTGCTGGATCATATGGTAATAGTACATTAGTTTTCTAAGAAACTGTCAGACTGCCTTCCAAAGTGGCTGCACCATTTTGCATTCCTACCAGCAAACGGATGAGAGTTCCTATTACTCCACATCTCTGTCAGTATTTGATGTTGTCAGTGCTCCAGATATTGCCCATTCTATTAAGTGTGTAGTGATATCTCATTGATGTTTTTTTTTTTTTTTTTCCCTTTTTGTCTTTTTTCGTGACCGGCAATGGATCGCAACCCTCGGTTTTGCTCCCGAACCTCGCTCAGCCAGTGAGTGGCCGGTCTGTATGTGGGATCCGAACCCTCGGCGGGAGCGCCACCGCGCTCCCAAGCGGCGCACTGTAGCAGTGAGCCACCGGGCGGGCCCATCTCATTGATGTTTTAATGATTATATCTCAAGTGTATATATTTGCCTTTAATATTGAGCCTCCTTTCTGCCATTCACAGGAACAAGATACAAATTTACCAAAGCCAGTGTATAAGTTTGCCTGTCATTTGGGACTTATGGAGTGCAATGAATTAATAACAAAAAACAACAACCATTTGAACATTTTATGTTGTCTTTCATTGTTATTTGTCAAAAGGCCAAATTTGTTTGTTCTTTTCCATCACTATGTAGTGTAACTCACCTCTCTTTCTCATATAGGATTATATTGATTTTTAAAAATTGACACAATTATAATTGAGATCATTACAAAAAAAAGTCTTTTATCATACAGAAAATGCTCTGGCTTCTTAATTTTCAGAAAAAAAAAGAAAAAAAAAAAACCTTTTGCAATGGGAAATACAATTGCAATGGACTTTAAAGACAGAAAAAGTACAAGCCCCATATAGCTTTCAACAAAAGCACGGTTACTAATTTCTCAAAGGAGAAATTCCAGTGAAATATATTGCACAGTAGGATTTACCCTTTAGTCATCATTCTTTCAATGATTCTATAGTCATTCATGGGGCACATGCTGCGAAAAACACTGTGCTAAGTGGCAGGAATAAGTAATTTAAAAGCTATGGCTCTTGCCCTCAAAGATCTCATAGTCTAGTAGGCCATGCAAGGTAAGCACAGTATACTATAGTGATATCTATTTCAGTATTATCCTTCACATATACATTGCATATAAAGCAAACTTTCAGAAATCACGTAATAAATCAGAAGCTTTGAGGCCAGATTCCACTTTAATTATTTCTTCCAGTAGTTCTATAAAACGTAGTAAGTACATCAAAAATACGAGTAATTTCAGTTAGGCAGGAGGAATAAGTTCAAAATATCTATTGCACAGCATAGTGACTAGTAATAAATCAGAAGCTTTGAGGCCAGATTCCACTTTAATTATTTCTTCCAGTAGTTCTATAAAACGTAGTAAGTACATCAAAAATATGAGTAATTTCAGTTAGGCAGGAGGAATAAGTTCAAAATATCTATTGCACAGCATAGTGACTATAGTTAATCATGTTATATTATATTCTTGAAAAATGTTAAGAGAATGTATACTAAGTGTTCTTACCACAAAAATGATAACTATGTGAGGTAGTGCATATGTTATTTAGCTAGTTTTAATCATTCCACAATGTATATATGTACTTCGAATCATGTTTATCCTGTTGTACATGGTAAATACATACAATTTCATCTGTCAATTTAAAAAAATAAATAAATAAATTTGAAGAGGAATTAAAAAGGAGTAATTACAAATATACATGCTATTAAAAGGGAAAATGGATTCAACTTACCTATAAAGAAGATTAGGTATTTCATATCATATACTTAAAGCGTTATTTGATTGTGATCTCTGCATATTTTAAAAATAACATGCTTACTGTGATATTTTTCTTGTTTCTCTTGAATTTAAACTTTTATCCACTTCAACCTGTTCTTCTTGGATGAACATTAGAAAATGACATTGTTCTATAAGGTGTGGTAAACCAAATATGCTTATTTCAACAAGAAGATAAGCTACTTTGCATTATAAGTTTGGCAGTAAACAAGCACATCTGCTGACAAAAGAAAATTTCTATAAAAATAAAACTAAAGGAGTTGTCTGCTCTAGATACATAAATAAAAGTGTTAGTCTCCAGAAACTAAAAAAAAATTTATATTGTTAAAAGTGCTTTCCAAGGTTTTTCTCTTCACTCTTGAATGATTAGTTTTTTTCATTATACTGCAATGTGCAGTTTGATGAAATCAAAAGTATTTCAATTAATACATAGTAAGTGAGAAAGTGATATAATGTTATTAGAAAAGCAGAAAAACACTTCTTACAGGATTATTCCATTTAATTATAAACATAATGCACGTACATTGTACACAGATATGAACAAAAATAGAATTAAAAAAGAATAATCCAACTCAATTATTTAAGAAATGATAAAATTTATTTTGAGGTATTTTCCAATAAGTTTTTTAATAAAATTAAAAGCCACAAAGATTTATGTTATAAAATCAACAAATATTGAAAAATTTAGCGACAAATGTGGGGAGATATTGTAACAAACAACTGGTGGAAATTAAATTCTGAAAAACATTTTTTGAAAGCCATATGGAAGTGTTAGAAAGTGTACAAACATTTATATCTACTAACCTAATTACGTTTCCCTTAAGAATTTAGCATAAGGTCATAGGTTGAATTATTTTCCTCTGTTAAATTCTGAGAAGAAACATGACTGGGTGAATAGGTATGAATATCGTGGTGACTACAATTAATAACAATAAAGTGTATATTTACAAACTGCTAAGGGAATAGTTTTTAAGTGTTCTCACTACACACAAAAATTAAGTATGTGAGATAATACATATGTTAACTCACTTTATTTAACCACTTCATAATGTATGTACCAAAACATCATGTTGTACAGCATAAATATACATGATTTTATTTGCCATTTAAAATAAATAAATCAATTTAAAAATAAAGAAATATAATTCAACCTGGGGGAAATAGTTACTTGCATGGATGTTCATTTTTGAATTAAATATAAGAAACACAACTGGAAAAATGCTAATGTTATTTAATGTAATATGCTGTTGATACTGAAAATCAAAATCATGAAGTTTTTATGAAAACTTTTTTAAAGTTCTAAGAATAAAATGTATGTCATATTTTGAGAAATATCTATTGAGGTCCTTAGCTCATTTTGTAATTGGGTCATTTGCTATTAAGTTGAGTTCCATATATATTTTGGATATTAACCCCTTATCAGATGTACTATTCGCAAATATGTTTTTTTCATTCTGATGCTCAATATCACTAATCACCAGAGAAATGCAAATTAAAAACCACATTAAGATATCACCTCACACATGTTAGAATGAATACTATCAAATCATAAAAAATAAAGTGTTGGTGAGAATATAGAGAAAACAGAGCCCTTGCACACTGTTGGTGGGAATGTACAGCCAATTTAAAAAGTAGTATAGAGATTCCTCAGAAAATTAAACATGGAACTAATATGATTCAGAAATTCTACATCTGGGTATATAATCAAAAGAAATGAAATCAGTACGTCAAAGAGATATCTGCACTCCCATGTTCACTGAAGCATTATTAACAATAGCTAAGATATGGAATCAACCTAAGTGTCCATCAATGAATGAGTGGATAAAGAAAATGTGGAATATATACACAATGGAACACTAAAGAAGCCTTAAAGAAGAAGAAAACCTTGTCATTTGTGACAACATGAAATAACCTGGAGGACATTACATTCAGTTAAATAAACCAGGCACAAAAAGTTTAATACTGCATGATCTGACCCATATATAGAATCTAAAAAGTTGATCTCATAGAAGTAGAGAGTAGAATGGTTGTTACCAGAGGCTGAGGGTGGGGAGATATTAGGGTGTTGGTGGTCAAAGGATGCGAAATTACAGTTAGACAGGAGGAATAACTTTAATAGAATAACTTTAATAGTACAAGATGGTGACCATAATTAAAATATTGTATTCTTGAAAAATTCTGAGAGTAGATATGATATCTTCTCACCACAAATAGATGAAAATTCTTAGGAAATACATATATTAATTAGCTTGATTTAGCCATTCCACAATGTATATATATTTTCAAACATTATGCCATACATGAGGAATATATATATAATTTTGTTTGAAAATAATTAATAATTTTAAACAAACCCTAAAAGTTAAATAAAATAAAATGTGCTCATAATGAATGTAAAAATAGAAAAATCAGCCAAAAAAAAAAAAAAAAAAGATTAAAAAGAGCAAAATTCTGAAACTGAAAGTACAATATCTGAAAAAATATCTGGGTGCAGTTAACAGCACCATGGAGATGAGAGAGGACTTAAGAATCCATAAACAGGAATTAATCCAGTTGAATAACAGGAAGAAAAATTTAAAAAAAAAATCTAGGAATTTGTTATAATATCAAATGTTTAGAGTTAGAGACCTAAAATAAAATAAGAGAAAAAAATAGGTCAGAATATAACCTTTGAAGAAATAATAGCCCAACATCTACAACAAATTGGATGAAAGATGTATATTAACAGAAAAAAGATGAAAGTGAACCTCATGTTTGATAAATACAATAATAACTACACTTAGCCCAGAAAAGGCAAAACTTTGGAAGTCAAAGGAGCAAATGTTGAAAATAGTAAGAGAAACATGATGTATTACAAACACGGGAACAATGAAGCAAACACTTAGCTCTCTTCACAAACTATAGCGGTAAGAAGACAGTGCAATTATATCTTTCATGTGATGGGAAAAAAAGCAAAAAAAAAAAATATATATATATATATATACATATATATATATAACTTAATAACTTGCAAAGATCTTTTTCCAGAATGAAGTTGAAAATAGATGCTTCCAGATAGAGGGAAACTAAGCTAATGTATTACAATGAAATCAATACTTTAAGAAACACCAAATGTTAAAGATTAAGTTCTTAGGACTAAAGGAAAAAGATATAAAATGAAAATACAGATGCTCAGAAAAAAATGAAAGAGTATTAGAAATGGCAAATGTTTAGGCAAATATGAAATACAATTTTTGTTTTTGTTGTTTTCCTAATAATTTGTTGAAAAATACATTTGAATTTTAAAACACAGTATTATAGTGCTTATAGTGTATGTAGATGCATGTAAACAATAACTACAGCATAAATTGTGAGAAGAATCACACTTTATGGTTGTAATAGGAACACATTTTGTGTAAATTGGCACCACATTAATTTGAAATAGACTATGAGACATTAAGGATATATCCTGAAACCTCTGGAGAAAAAAAAATATATAGCTACAAACTAATAGGAATATTAAAACAGGATTCTGTAAAATATTCAAATAATTTCACAAAAGGTAAAAAAGAGAAACATAAAAGCAAATCTTTTCATCAATGAAGTGAAAGATCTCTACAATGGGAACAAAAAAACACTGGTGAAATAAACTGAAAAGGACACAAAAAGATAGAAAGACATTCTATGTTCATGAATTGTAAGAATTAACATTGTGAAAATGTCCATATTACCCAAAGCAATCTACAAATTCAATGCAATCCCCATCCAAATACCAATGACATTCTTCACATGAATAGAAAAAAAAACACTCCTAACATTTATATGGAAAAATAAAAGACCTCCAAAAGGCAAAGCTATCTTAAAAAAAAAAAAAAAAAAAAAAATCTGGTTACACTACCTGACTTCAAATTATACTACAAAGCTAAAGTAACCAAAATAGTATGGTAATGACATAAAAATGGACACATGGACCAATAGAACAGATAACCCAGAAATCAATCCACATACTTAAAACTAAGTGATCTTCAAGAAAGGCACCCATATCTTACACTGGGAAAAAACAACCTCTTCAATAAATGGTGCTGGGAAAATTGGACATCCATATGCACAGCAATGAAACTAGACCCCTATCTCTCACCATATACCAAAATCAATTCAAGATGGATTCAAGACTTAAATTTAAAACTTGACTATAAATGAAAGGGCACACGGACCCGAGCTGATAAGACGACAGGTCCCGAGCTGACAGTTCGCCAGAGAAGTTCCACTTTATTCAAGGACTGCGTGTACATTTATAGGGAGCTGCGGGTTTGGATAGGGGGTGGACAGGCGGTAGCTGATTGGACGGGGCTGGGCAGGAAGTGAGCCCTGACCTGTGACTGGCTGAGGTTTGGCGCGGGTGGGCTTGGGTGTTGGCACCGGCGGGCTTTGTTTACTGCGGAGAAGAACCAGGAAGGGCGCCATATTGCCAGGGTGTGTCCCTGTTCAGGCCCCCATGGGGTCCCTACAATAAAACTACTAGGAAAAAATGTAGGAGAAACATTCCATGGCATTGGTCTGGGCAAAAATTTTATGGAGAACCTTTCCAAAGCAAAAGCAACAAAAGCAGAAATACACAAATGGGAGTATATAAAACTAAAAGCCTTCTGCACAACAAAGTAAATAATAAACAGAGCAAAGAGGCAACCTGCAAAGTTGGGGAAAATATTTGTAAACTATTTATTCCAGAAGGGATTAATATACAGAATACACAAGGAAACTCAACAGCAAAAAAAAAAAGAAAAAAAAAAAAAACTTAATAAAATGGGAAAGGAGCCGAATAGACATTTATCAAAGGAAAACAAACAAATGAACAACAGGCACATGAAAAAATGCTCAACATCACTAATCATGCACTCCCATGTTTATAGCAGCTCTACCTACAATAGCCAAAATATGGAACCAACCTAAATGTCCATTGATAGACAACTGGATAAGGAAATGCACAAGGGAATACTACTCAGCCATAAAAGAAGAAAGAAATTCTGCCAGTCGCAGCAGCATGGATGAGCTTGGAGAAAATTATTTTGAGTGAAATAAGCCAGGTGCAGAAAGAGAAATACCACATGTCTTCCTCATAAATGGGAACTAAAAAATAAATAATAATGAAAAGAAATAAGGAAGGAAAGAAAAAAGAAAGGATGAATTAAAGTAATATGTTGAATTTCCAGAAGTGGAGAATCAACTGTGGTTACCAGAGGTGGAAGAGGGGAGGGGATAGAGTGAGAAACTGGTTAATGGACACAAAAAATTGATTACGTTTTGTAATGACAAATATGCTAATTATCCTGATTTGATCATCACTCATTGTAGACAGGCATTTATATTCAACTCTGTACCCCATAAACATGTATAACCAATTACGTTTCAATAAAAAATTTAAGGAAAATAGACTGAGTGTCCTGATCCCAGGATCTCCTACCTAAAGTTGGTGAAGATAATACCTCAGTATAGGAAATGCACAAGTTGTAGAGCACTGGCACAGTGTTGGCTATTTCCAGATTTTCTCTAGGCCCAAATGGTATGGAAAGAAATAGAAGACAGAAACATTTCTTTGATGCTGCGAAAAATTGCCTTAGCACTGGTTAGACTTGAAGACTGATAGAGCATTTCTTATAGTCTAACGTAAAAGGCAGCAACTTGAAATTTCTAAGCATCTTTGACCTCTACAGTTGCCAACATGGCAAGGGCTGCAATAATCTTCAGATTTGTGACTTACCTCCACAGGAGAAAAAAAGACAATAAGTAGCTAAATTCACTCCTTTGTGTCTTTTATATATACTTGACACTAACTTGTTTGTTCCTTTGATAGTCAAAACAAAAACAGTTTTAAAATAAGGCCAAGTTCTCATATTCACCAGTCTTTGAAAATACTTGGTCACTTTGTGTTACTCGGTTAGTTTTACTTCAAGTCAGAAATCGTTAGGTATTTACCATTCTAACCTCAGAGCATCAATTAGACTAAACAGCTGTTCAGGAGAGATTGATTATGAATTAGGACTCTATTTGTACGTTTGGTGTACTAAACGGTAGCAGCTAAGAGTAAGTGGAAAATAGCTATTTCCATGAAACAAAAAAACCTGTCAATAAGTTTGGGACAAATATCTGTTTCCTCAATTTAGTTTGAGGAAATTGGGCAATGAATATTTATTGACAAAAAACATTGAGCTGTTTGCCCAGATTCAAGATAAATACAGGTTTTGCAATCTTACATAAAAAGTATTAATATTGTTTTAAGCTTCCTGAATAAAAATCCTAGCATAAAAGCAGTCTGTCTAGATCCTGGAAACAGCAAAGTAATCAGAGCACGATGTGATCTCCTTTATGTCTAAGTGGCATAAACTGAACATTATTTTCCATCTGTGTTTCTTATAAAGGCTTAGAATGTTCCTGCTCTGAATACTGATTTCTCACAAGTTGGAAATCTGGCAACCGACCGTGACTAATGCTCACACAGTTTGAATGTGTGCTCAGACATAGATTCTTTTAATAATCTTAATTGAACTCATAAAAAAGAGAGAATAATAGATAAAACTCATCATTCTTGCTATCTTGGCTCAAAAATAATAAAAACAAGTCCTAAATTACATGCTGCTATTAGAAAATATAAGTACATGTAAGAAAAATTGGGGTTTTGTGTTAAGCAATAATTCATCTGCTTACTATTGGTAAAAAGTCACAGTGGTGTAAAATGTTGATAAATATTTTCATATTTTATTTCCAAAGGAGGCTGGTGATGCTGAGTGGTTGGCACGGACATTAAAGAATGTGAGTATTTTAGTGTGCCTGGGTCCAAGTGGCAGATCTAGAAATAAGAAAAGTAATCATAGGGGCAGGAGAAATGCATTTGTAGCAATATTTCTGTTACTGCATTCGCACCATTTTCCCAGCCCTCATGCTAGTCTCAGTTTATGACACTTAGACACATTCTTTTGACAGATGGTTTGATTTTGTTGTTGCTGCTTTTGTTTATGATAATGATCATTCAAAACTATTAAAAAGGAATTAGGTGTATGTATGAATTCTAAACAGGCATTCATTCATTCAATAGTTCGTTAGTCTTACCATATCACCAGGCGGAGAGCTTGGTAAAAAAACACTTCATTGAGAAAAATAGGCACTTTCTTGACAGTAGTTATTCATGAATTTTATCAATGATTTTCTGTTGTTTCGGGTTTTTTTTTGATGGAAAGATTTTTATTTTTAGGAGGTACTAAAAACGGAAAAGAAATTCAGTCATTCTTCCATCTGTAGCGGCAGTATATAGAGAGCATGATCTAATCTTTGCTCTGCCAGTATCAGGCAATGTAAATCTTGGGAAAGTTACATAATCACTCTTGCTGTCAGTTTTCTCATCTGCAATTGTATTAAGAATTGTGGTAACCTCTAGGCTTTCGGTAAGTATTAAACATGTTACTGCATGTAAAGTGTTTAGATTTGTGTTTGGCCTATCGTTAGTGCTTTCATTTTAGCTAATATTACTCACTTATCAAAATATCCTTTGAGTACCTGTTATATATATCCATACTACATGCCAAAAAAGGGCAGTAGCAATTATTCTAATCTATTAATTAATTACATGATATTAGATGGTTTGCTTAGGTCTTAACATACACTATGTTATGTCATCCACAATATAGTGGAAAGCATGGTTATAATTATTTAGAATGAAACTGAGGCACAAGAAAGTTAATTGGTGAGCAAATATTCAAACCATGGTCACGTGATCCTAAAGTCCATGTTAAAATAAGAATATGCCATACTGAATCTTAGTGAAAGGTTAGTAAAATAAAATCCCAGAAGAGTCACTCTTCCCAGGGGAAAATAAGAAAGTAAATAATATTGCATGCAGTATAATAAGACCTATAGTAAGAGTATACGCACAGGGTGTTTTGGGGGCACAGAAACAGAGGAATTAAACTTTCTTCCACTGGGGCTTGGATGGCCGTTTGGTTCAGGAATTTTGTCTGAATAGAGTACACAGAATAATGTCAAGAAAAATATTAGACTTTAAACTTTTGTCAGCCTATAGAGTAAAGAATAAACACCTCAGAGTCTCTGCATCATTAAGTAGTCAGAGGTAATATTTTTGATAACACAAGGAGCAAAACAAATTATTTTAATTAGTAGAGAACTTGAGTAAATGTCACCTGAAAAAAGCTGAAGACAGACATGACCATTTTTCTAAGTATTACAGCTTCAGATTCTAATGTCACCCAGCCTCACTCTAACATTTCAATCTTGCATGTCTCTTTTGGCCGGTACTGCTCACACATCATTGTTATCTCATACTTGTATTATTTTATAAACTTCCAAATTCTTCCTGTTGCAACTATTGCCCCCTTCAATTCACTGAAACCAGGGTTTTATTTCTATAATGCATATCTGTTAATGTTAGCTTATTACATAAAATATAACAATATTTCTCCTTTTCTACAGAATGAAGTCTCAACTCATGGCAGGACTTTTTAAATTCATGATCATCTTTCTGTTTCTTACCTGTACCAACTCACCTCTTTCATTACGTACCTACACCCTATGTTCCACCTATACCAAACTGTGTTCACTTCCTGAAATGTTTAACTTGTCATCACCTAGGTTCATGCATAGTACACAGCATCTGATAAAGGAACATTGCTGGCTGAAGGGATGGAAACATTAAGAAAGGAATGAGCCCCTGTGGTGATTCATCCTTGATCCATTTTAGATCCATTGCAGAAATTTGTCTTCTCTACCATCTATCTCAATGGAGCAGACACTGAGGGACATTTCAATCAAGACTGTGCTCTGAAACCGACTGCTATGGAGAACATGCATTTATTTTTCAAAGTAGAATGTCATTTCTCCTTACCATTAAGTCACTTGAATCCAAGCTAAAATACTGTCAGTGCATATTAGCTTATTTTAGGGCCTACCTACTCATCTCCTTTGTTGCAAGTTATCAAAGAAAAAGTTGGTTGCATGGACCAAGAAAATCCCTGACCTCAAATGACCTCTCAGAGAACAAATTTATGAACTAACCCTTGGATTTTTAGGATAGGGGTGTGTTTCTGAAGCACCACATCTCAAACAATGCAACCTCTTGTAGCTATTACATAGGTTGGCTCTTCTTTTCTCCAACACTTTCTTCTCTGCTTATTGGCCTTGTCTGTATTCTGTTCTAAGATGTGGAATAGTGTGGTGAAGTGTGGTGTGTAAATCAGATTAGCAATATTGCAATGCTGTTCTGTCACGTGCTAACAATATGGCGTTGGGAAAGTTAATTAACTACTCTGAGTCTCAATGTATTCACTTGTAAAATTGGGACAATAATAATGTTCATTCTTTACAATTGCCTGAAATATAGTTATTTATCCTGAAGAGCTATTTTTATCTACAACTTGAAATTCTACGAAAGCGGGTGCACAACACGCCGTGTTAGGTCTTGCTCATGAGGTTATATTTGGGACCTTGCCCTCCAGGAGCTCACTCTGACTGAGAATAAGAGGAAGGTACAAAAACTTACTGATATAACAGAGACCAAAATCAGTGCCATAAGATGTATGCAAAAATAACGACATTGTTAGTCCCAGAAAGGGAGAGATTGTCTTAGTCTTGGGAAATTATGGTTGGTAAATTTACAAAGAGTGGTAGAACTTCAAAATGTTTGAATATAAAGAACTGCATTCTGAGGAAAAATATAAAAGGAAATAAATAAATATGTACACATATAACATAGAATATATTATAATATACACTATTATGGAAAAGTATGTATACACACACAAAAATCCAGAGATTGGAAATGTCAGTACATGTCTAGAAACGATCAAATTTGTTGCAGCAAAGAAACAAGGATGCTGCAAGGACCAGAGGTTTATCATGTACTGTTTAAAAGCAGGTACTTCAGAATTAGATAAGGATTGGAATTGAGTCTAGAGTCCTAACTAACTTTATGACCCTGAGCAAGCTCTTTGCTTCCTCTGTTCTATTTTCCTAAGTGAAACATAAAAAATATTACTTATTTCATTTGTCTGCTTGGTTAAAAAGTTGGAAGATTCCAGATAGAAACACATCAAATGACATAAATATATCTACATATGCTGGATATTCCTATTTGCCCCTGAAGAGCCACTCTTCGTTCACGTTCCTACTCCTTGCTGTATGCCCCGAGAGGCTGAAATTTGTGAACCGCTTAAAGGTTTCCTTGCTTCTCAGTTTCATGATGGGTTTGGCCAAAGGAAATCCTGGCAGGAGATGGGAATGAAGCAGGAGAGTAAATTCAGGAAGTCGATCACCCCACCTTTCTCCGTGTAGGTCTACTTCAGACTGGCAGCTTCCCTTCAGAGAAGTATTTCAGTGCTTGTCAGATGACCCTGTCCTTGCAGCCATTTTTGTTTTTACAATCTAATAATGTGTCTTTTCTTAACTTGACAGATAACTAATATCCCTTGCCCCATCTCTTCGTGACCAGGAGGCTTAATGAAATTCTGCTATTAATAGCTTTGTGGTACAATACTATCCAATGTGATTTCTGCCTGATCACATCTTTGTAAGAAGCCCTTTTACTAAACCCTTCTCAAATTATCCTGGAGGATGCCCTCTGGGTCTTCTGGGACCTTAAATAATAAGCGTGTACACATAGAAAAATGGAATTGCTTGTGTATTGAAAATAAAATGGGAATAACAGCCATATAAAAGAACATCATGATATATTAAAATAAAAGTTTTCAGATCTTTTTCTAGCTTCCTGAAACTCAACATAATTTCAAGTATCTTTAGTTTATAATTGTACAGAGATTAGCATGAAGAATTGGTATTAAATTTTACATGTAATATGAATAATTTTTATTTTTGAGCCAAATATTACTTAAGTATTTGTGATTGTGTTCTGAAATATATTATGTCTAGTTCTCTGTTTTCTAAAGCATTTAGGGAACTCGCTTTCACTAGGGCAGGGTTTTAATTCTCTTGAGTTTGGAAATGAGAAAATTAAATGTGATTTTCAAACACAACCAAGTCTTCAACTGGGCAGCACTACTATAGACACCACTTTCTGTTAAGACATAAGATTATAACCTATAGTTCTTCTAGAGCAATGAAAAGTAAAGGAACAGGGCCGGCCCGGTGGCGCACTGCTACAGTGCGCTGCTTGGGAAGCGCGGCAGCGCTCCACTAGGGCAGGGTTTTAATTCTCTTGAGTTTGGAAATGAGAAAATTAAATGTGATTTTCAAACACAACCAAGTCTTCAACTAGGCAGCACTACTATAGACACCACTTTCTGTGAAGACATAAGATTATAACCTATAGTTCTTCTAGAGCAATGAAAAGTAAAGGAACAGGGCCGGCCTGGTGGCGCACTGCTACAGTGCGCTGCTTGGGAAGTGCGGCAGCGCTCCCGCCG
>NW_007733668.1:11050-17270 GCF_000696425.1 Galeopterus variegatus | reverse complement strand
TAACTATTTTATTTTATGAATCATATCCAAGTTTTTCTTTTAAATGTCTCTTACAAAAAAATTGTGTTTAAAAATAGACTAAATGGTGATTCTTATGAAAAATAAAGTTGGTCATTGAAATACAGTGTTTTCTTTCCTTTCCACTTTTCAGTGGTTCTAGCTATTGTCCTTACATACTCAAGAGACAGAGCAGAAGGAGAACACTTTGCTTTTGAGAAGTATTTCTGCCTTTAATTATCATTTCCTCTCCTGTCTGCCTTCATGAGCAAGGATTAACAGCATCTTCAAAGCATGGAGAAAGTCCGAAGGTTACTATGTCAACAAAGCCCTAAATTCCACTCAATAAAAAGAGTCATTGCCAAATTTCATTTCTCATGTTTACAATACTTTCCTTCTCTTTATCAAGCAAAAGTCCCTTGTTTCATTCCTGTGAAGAAGGAGATTTATAAAAGATTTTCCTATCGAGAATAATTTCTTATAGTGGGTTATTTATAGAGTCGAGAGAAAACTGATATGAATGAACTATAAATAAAATAGAATCTAAATGAAACTAAATTAAGATAAATTGATTACTAATATGTTTAAATGATTTGCTTTTTTCCTAATTTAGGTCCATGGATAAATGTAATATCTTCAAAATTAAGGTTTCACATTTTTAATATTTTTTTTATTTGAAGGCATAAAACTTTCATCTTTCTTCATTCTCTGTATTCCCTGTTCTCATTCCGTAGGGCAGGTATATATTTATATCTTTTTTATTAAAAAATCACTTTTCAGAATGATTTAAGAAATTTTATAAAGGAGATAAAATTGGTAGTGATGAAATAGAGCTACACATATGAATTTACCTCCAGCAGCTGGTCAAAGATCAAAACCCAGATTAAGAGTTCAAGAGTAATACTTAATTTGAAAAAGGTAAATTTGAAAACACATTCTGGAAGCAGGTCCAGAAAAGAGTGAGAGCACCAGCTTTAAACACACTAATTTTAGACAATACATGGGAAATGACCAGAATCTATAAATTTTAGGGCTGGCAATAACAAGGAAGGTGGCAGGAAGTTACAAAGAAAATTCTTTGGGTATAGTTACCATGCGTGGACCAAGAAAACTTGAATTACAGAATCACCCAGAGCCATGGAAGAAGTCTGAGGACCTCTCAGGGTAATTTATAATGTAGACACCTTGGCGTTGAAAGTAGTTAAAATCTGGGTAGGATAGGGGGCATGGGCTTGCTTGAGAAAACAAGGTAGAAACAGATATATTTTCACATATTATACCTTACATTTTTGATAATTATTTTGATCTTTCTTAGTACAAATTATTTTATAAAATGACCCTAATAATTATATATGAATTCCTAATCGAATTGCCAATTTTCTGATAATTCTTTGTGCAAATTGTGTATTCCTTTACTCAGGTCCTGCTGATAGTAATGTAATGGCCTTATCAGTTATCTAATGTCATGCATCAGTCAATCAACAAAAACATAACAAAGCTATAATAATTTACTTTGTCAGAGGCTATGCTATTGGCAGTGTACCATAAAGACAGAAATAGTATCCTATTTCCAAAAGGGAGCTGACTCAGGGTTTTACATTTCTGAGATCTCAACATGCTTAGCCTTTCCTCAAGATTTGCTTTTATGATATTACCCCACAGATATATAGCTATGTATTGAATATCTTTGCAAGATGGTAAAGGAAATATTTTTATCATGATACATTAGATAAATTAAAGAAAAGCCAAATGTGGAAAAGTATACATTTTTGCTTAAATTATTAAAATAGCATATATCATATTTAAGAGAAATAAACTATGGAAAAGTTAATAAGCATGGATATAGTTTCAAATGCAGAGTCTAGCTCTATTTCTGTTGTACTGTCTGATTTTAGAAATTGTTTTCTTTTTATTTTTTGTTATGAGTAAATGAAGCCTGAGTTTCGATTTAATAATCTATACTGAGAGAAGCCATATTTTTCAAACACATTTTACTTATTGTAGAAATAATAATTAGTATATTAGAACAATCTCCAAAGATGTCATTAAGAGATGTAATACAAGTTCTTCATTTGAAACTCACAGACTGCTGAATTAGAGAAAGTTTCCATTTCTATACTGCAGAACGGTGATTGTCATAATGTTATTGTGCTGATTAAATAAGATAGTGCAGCACAGACATCTTTAAAAGCTTATAAATTTTTTAGTTAAATCTGACTTTGAATTACTTTTTTCCTTCCTTTTCTTAGATTTTCTGCCAATTATAGAATCCTACTAATATTGAATTTATCAATATTTACTTGAAATAAATTGTTGGGTTTTTTTCCTTTATATATTCTGAGGTAAATAGGTTGTTGTCAGGAAGAAAACTTTTCCCAGAATCCTTGGACAGAATCTAGAATAGATTTTTCCAATGAAAGGAACTACCACAAATTTTGAAGATAAAGTGAACAAAAAACTGCTATTTTTCAGAACCAGCGGTGGGCAGATACCTGGCCACCAACATACAATAGGGATATTGCCAGTAGGTACATATCCACCTAAGAATCTCACACATCAGTGCTACATGCAGGTAAGTGCTACATTAGGCAGAAGGTGTGCTACAATTAATGCAACTTACAGAATTCTAGAAACTGTTTCCCCATACCTTACAACTGGGGATATACCTATAAATACATTCCTCAACTCATTTCCTATTGAAAATACATATGAGGGTACTTGAAAAAAATCATGGAAAAATAGAATTGAAAGATAATATGAATCTTTCCATGAAATTTTTGAAGTACACTTATAGAGTGGTTTCTGTTTTCCTGACAATATTATCCCAATAAATTGAAACTTTCATTTTTTACAAAATAACTTTTTTGAAAATAGTAATAACTTTGATCTTAGATTCTATTCTAATGTAAAAATAACTTTACTAATTCTATTTTGATCAACATTTATCTGTTACACGTTGTTTCCATCTACTTTTCTTTTAACTTTTCTCTGACCCTTAGTTTTAGCTCTGCTTTTACAAGCAAAATGTAGCTGGATTTTTTTTCCAATGGAAAATTATTCATATTTTATTGGAGTAATTTGTACCAATACGTTCTTTTTTATTTGTTATGTATTTGAATTAATTCCAATTACCTTAATTACAGGGGTTTTTAAAGAAAAAATGACAAAGAATACAATCCAAAGATGCTAAGTATAGGATTCAGTAAATTTTGATATATGTGTGTGCCTATATAATCACCAACCCAATCAAAATATAGGGTCTATTCATCGCCTACGCCTAACTCTAGGCTCTCTTTCAGTAAATCCCCACCATGCTATAGGCAAACATTATTCTAATTTCTATCATCATAGATAAGTTTTGCCTGTTTTTGAATATTACATAAATACAGTCATAAGGTGTATAATCTTTCATGTCTGGCTTCTTTCACTCAACATGTTTATGAGATTCAGCCATATTCTTAAATCTATCAGTAGTTCATTCCTTTTGTGTTGCTCAGGAGTATTCTACTGTATCAATATGCCTTAATTTTATTAGCCATTTTTCTAAAAATGGCCATTGGGGTTTTTGCAGTCGTTAGTTACTGTGAATAAAGCTTTATTAATATTCTTGTACAATGTGTTTAAATGTTTTCATTTCTCTTTTGTTAACAGCTGAGATTGGTATCAATGAGTCATAGAATACGCTTTTAATGTTATAAGCAATTTTTAAACTTTTTTCTCCAAAGTGTTTGTACCATTTGACACTCCCAGCAGCAGTGTATGAGAATTCTATTTGCTCCACATCCTTATTAACATTTAGTGTTGACTACCTTTAAATGTAGCCATAATCAAGAGTGTGTACTGCTATCTCTATGCAGGTTTAATTTGCATTTCCTTGATACCTGGAGAACCTGTTCATGAGCTTATTGGTCATTCATGTATCTTCTTTTACTATGTATTGACATAATTCATTTGTCCATTTTTATTGAAGTGTTTTATTTATTTTCTAAATTTTAGTTATTATTGGTTTATAGGAGCTCTACAGTTAAGATTAATGGTACTAGAATGTGCTGGGTAACTGAGGGAGCATTGTGCCTGTTTGTTGCACTGTAGGGGGAGCTCTGCTGTGGGTGGAGGCTTCTGTGATGGTGTATAAGTTCTAGGGAGGGTAGAGTGTGGGACATGGCAATGTTGAAAACCTTGTATTTAAATAATTGTAGGCTACTTCAAAGAATAGATCTAGGGAGAAATATTCTTAATCTTTCATTTTGAAATATGAGGAATTCTTTTTTTTTTTTTTGTCTTTTTTTTTTACTGACCGGTAACGGGATCGCAACCCTCGGTGTTGCGCCCGCACTGCGCTCAGCCAGTGAGCGGGAACCGGTCTCCACATGGGATCCGAACCCTCAGCGGGAGCACCGCCTCACTCACAAGCGGCGCACTCTCCAGTGCGCCACCAGGCCGGCCCCGAAATATGAGGAATTCTAAAGTACTCCTTTTCAAACTGCACAACCCCATTAGAGTTACACAGGAAAATTTTCTCACTAATTTTCTGTCACTCACAAGCGGCGCACTCTCCAGTGCGCCACCAGGCCGGCCCCGAAATATGAGGAATTCTAAAGTATTCCTTTTCAAACTGCACAACCCCATTAGAGTTACACAGGAAAATTTTCTCACTAATTTTCTGATACAGTTTATATATTATAAGCATATGCAACCTGATTTAGGCATATAAATGATGAAAGAGTGTTACTATTTATAGTTAGAAGTGTAGCACCTAAATTTGGATACTCTCTGTATACTGTACAACCCACCAAATATGTAATATTTAGAAAGTTGTTAAATATGTCTTTAATTCACTCTAGACATCTAAAGTATTTTAATTCCTAGCATGCCTTTAAGAAGTTTATGGAATAGTAGATTTGAAGGAACAGATCAGAATCTAGCATAACAAGGGTTAATAGAAAATGTTTTTTTTATTTACTTGTTCTTTAACTAGTCCATAGTTCCATAAATTCATGAAATATTTTAGGTTGTTCCCCTTTTGGCACTTCAATTGTTAAATTAAATATTAAATGCATTATGGGTGAATTGTGAAGCTCTTTCAATTAGTTATAAACACATAACACATTTTACCAACAACAAGAAGCGTGTGCAATAACAAATGTCTGAGACAATTGAAACAATAGTAATATTCTCTCATTAATGGAAATAGGCCTGGGGAAAGTATTAAAGGGAGAGGGTTGAGATAAATAATGTTAGAGTGAAGATTTATTTTCCCTATGCCTGTCTCTTATATCAATCAAAAATTACAAAAAGAACAAAAAATAGAGATGATAGTCCATGTTTAATATGCTTAGGAATTTCAACTCCCATTACAGACACAGAAATACATCAGCAAAATACTACATAATTTTAGCCAAGTAAGGAAATACATTTATGTATGTATGTAGTCATAAATTAATTTTTTTATGCAGACTCAGTTATCCATACATATGAGGATGATGACTGGCAATGGAAATGCTTCTGTATTTGTATATGAGTCTGTCTGTGTATGTTTGTGTACCCTGAAATTAAAAAATACAGCTTTAGCTAAAATGTCTTCAGGATATTCACAAATTTGAATATATATTATCAAGAAAATGATAATATATTCCCAAATTAAATGTTGTCTAGAATAAAATCTAGTAATACAAAATGATGGAAATAGAATATAATAACATGTATTTGAAGTATCTGAAAGATCTTTCTCTTTTATTTTAAAAGTCATGATGAAAAGAAATCAAAACCAACACTGAAAGGAATCTAGAAAATAAAGGTAACATAAACTATCTATAAAACTCTATCAGATATGGAAAACATATGTTCAAACAACATTTATAAACTTAGATTCTTCAAAATAGCAAAATTATAGATTACATTACTGAATACATTGTACAGTAAATATAAATAAACTATTGCTGTACCCATCAAAAAATGAATCACAAAAAATAATATTAAGGTATAAATATGAATTACAGAAAATAGGTTGAGTATATTTCCACACATATAAAGTTGAAAACATGCAAAAAGAAATATTATATTGTTAAATAAGCCATAAAAAGTAATAAATGATAGTGATAATTAAGATAATAATTAATATGAAATTCTGATTTGTGTTAACACCTGGGAAGACAAGGTATGCAAATGGGAATGAACCTAATATGTTAGTAGTAATTTTGAATTTTTTTTTTTTTTTTTTTTT
>NW_007733668.1:0-10436 GCF_000696425.1 Galeopterus variegatus | reverse complement strand
GCGGGAGCGCCGCCACGCTCCCAAGCGGTGCACTGTAGCAGTGCGCCACCGGGCCGGCCCGTAATTTTGAAATTTTAAAAGTAGTGTGTGTACATATGTATTTGTTATTTTCTTATTGTTAAACCATACATACAGTATATATAGTCTTTGCTGAGTATGAGACATTTCCTTATGTAAAATAAATTAAGAAAATAATTACAAACATTTTTAAAGAGATAAAATATTTATTCATAAATAAAAACAAGAACAAAAATGAAACAAGCAAACATCCACAAAAATAGTATAACCCAATACACAATGGACATAGATGCAAAAATTCTCAACAAAAAAGTAGCAAACTAAATCCAGAAGCACATTAAAAAGATCATTAATAAATCAAGTGGAATTTTCTCCAAGGATGCAAGGATGGTTGAACATATGCCAATCAACAAATGTGATATATCATAGAAACAAAATGAAGGACAAAAACCGTATGAACATCTCAATAGATGCAAAAAGCTATTTGATAAAACTCAACACTGCTTCATGATAAAAACTCTCAACAAATTAGATATAGAAGGAAAGTATCTTAACATAATTAAGACCATATATGACAAATGCACAGCTAAGAACTGGAACAAGGCAGGATTATCACTCTCACTACTTTTATTCAACATTGTAAAGTCCTAGACAGAGCAATTAGGCAATAGAAGGAAAAAAAATGCATTCAGAGTGGAAAAGAGGAAGTTAAATTGCCCCTGTTTAGAGACAACATGATCATACATATACAAAACTCTAAAGGCTGGCCCTAAACCTCTTAGAACTGCAAAACAAATTCAGTAAAGTTGCAGGGTACAAAATCAACATACAAAAATCAGTAGCATTTCTACACACCAAAAACAAGCAAGCTAAAAAATAAGTCAAGAAAGCAATCCCATTTAAAATCCCTACAAAAAAAATGGGGAATAAAGTTAACCAAGGAAGTAAAAGATCCCTATAAGGAAAACTATAAAACATCAATAAAATAAATTGAAGAGAATACAAATAAATGGAAAAATATCCCACATTTATAGGTTGGAAGAATTAGTATCATTGAAATGTCCATATTACCAAAAGCAATCTACAGATTCAACACAATCCTTGTCAAGATACCAATGACATTCTTCACAGAAATAGATAAAACAATCCCAAAATTTGTATGGAGCTACAAAAGACCTCAAGTAGACAAAGCAAAACCACTGCCAATATCCTCCTGAATGGGGAAAAGCTGAAAGTTTTCCCCTTAAGAAAAGGAACAGGACAAGAATGCACCTCTCACCACTCCTATTTAACATAGTATTGGAAGTACTTTCCAGAGCAATTAGATAAGAGAAAAGAAATACAGGAATCCAGAGAGGAAAATACAAAATCAAATTGTCCCTGCTTGCTGATGACATGATTCTATATATAGAAAAGCAGGGAGATTTTATCAAGAAAAGTCTTAGAGTTGATAAACAAATTAGGTTAGGTTGCAGGATACAAAATCAATATGCAAAAATCACTAACATTTTAATACTCCTAAAATAAGCTAGAAGATAAAGAAATCAAGAAAGCAAGCCCATTTATAACAGTCACCAAAAAAAAAAAAACTATGAATAAACCTACATAAGGAGCTGAAAGATCTGTACAATGAGAACTACAAATCACTACTGAAAGAAATTAAATAGGACACAAAAAGATGGAATGTCATTCCTTGTTCATGGATTTGAACAATCACTGTAGTGAAAAGGTCAATACTACAGAAAGCCACCTCCAGATTCAATGTGATCCCCATCAAAATACCAATGACATTCTTCACAGAAATAGATAAAACAATCCCAAAATTTGTATGGAGCTACAAAAGACCTCAAGTAGACAAAGCAAAACCACTGCCAATATCCTCCTGAATGGGGAAAAGCTGAAAGTTTTCCCCTTAAGAAAAGGAACAGGACAAGAATGCACCTCTCACCACTCCTATTTAACATAGTATTGGAAGTACTTTCCAGAGCAATTAGATAAGAGAAAAGAAATACAGGAATCCAAAGAGGAAAATACAAAATCAAATTGTCCCTGCTTGCTGATGACATGATTCTATATATAGAAAAGCAGGGAGATTTTATCAAGAAAAGTCTTAGAGTTGATAAACAAATTAGGTTAGGTTGCAGGATACAAAATCAATATGCAAAAATCACTAACATTTTAATACTCCTAAAATAAGCTAGAAGATAAAGAAATCAAGAAAGCAAGCCCATTTATAACAGTCACCAAAAAAAAAAAAACTATGAATAAACCTACATAAGGAGCTGAAAGATCTGTACAATGAGAACTACAAATCACTACTGAAAGAAATTAAATAGGACACAAAAAGATGGAATGTCATTCCTTGTTCATGGATTTGAACAATCACTGTAGTGAAAAGGTCAATACTACAGAAAGCCACCTCCAGATTCAATGTGATCCCCATCAAAATACCAATGACATTCTTCACAGAAATAGAAAAAAATTCTTAACATTCATATGGATCAACAAAAGACCCTGAAAAGCCAAAGCAATCCTGAGCAAAAAAGAAAAACCGGAATCATTACCCTTCCTGACTTCAAACTATATTACAAATCTATAGTAACCAAAACAACATGGTACCAGCATAAAAACAGACTTGTGGACCAATGGAACAGAACAGAGAACCCAGAAATAAACCCATGTATTTACAGTCAACTGATCTTCAACAAGAACACCAAGAACATACAATGGGGAAAGGAGAACATCTTCAAAGAATAGTGCTGGGAGAAGTAGATATCCATATGTAGAATGAAACTTGATCTGTACCTCTCACCATATAAAATAAACTCAAAATGGATTGAAGACTTAAATATAAGACCTGAAACTTTAAAACTCTTAGAAGAAAACATAGGGGAAACTCTCCAGGGCATAGGAGTGGGCAAAAAATTTATGAATACGATCCCAAAAGCACAGACAACAAAAGATAAAATTAAAAAATGGAATTATATCAAACTAAAAAGTTTCTGCACAGCAGAGGAAACAATAAATGCAGTGAAGAGACAACTTGAAGAATGGGAGAAAACATTTGCAAGCTACACATCAAACAGGGATTAATATCCACAATATACAAAAAGCTCAAACAATTTTACAACAACAGCAACAGAAAAAAAAAATTCTATAATCCTATTAAAAAATGAGCAAGGGAGCTGAATCGACATTTCTTGAAGGAGGACATACAAATGACCAACAGGTATATGAAAAAATGATCAACATAAATAATCATCTGGAAAATGCAAATCAAAACCACTTTGAAATATCACCACATCCCAGCCAGACTGGCTATTATAAAAATGACAGAGAATAATAAATGCTGGCAAGGATGTGAAGAAATGGGAGCCCTTCTGCAGTGTTGGTGGGACTGTAAATTAGTACAATCATTATGGAGAACAGTATCAGCAATCCCACTACTGGGGATATATTCAGAGGATTGGAAATTATCATGTTGAAGGGATACCTGCACTCCCATATTTATTGCAGCTCTATTTACAGTAGCCAGGGATAGAACCAACCTAAATGTCCATCAATGGATGACTGGGTTAGGAAAATGTGGTATATATACCCAATGGAACACTCCTCAGCCATAAAAAAAGAATAAAATTCTGCCATTTGCAGCAACATGGATGAGACTGGAGAAAATTATCCTAAATGAAACAACCCAGGTTCAAAGAAAAACACCAAATGTGCTCACTCATAAGCAGGAGCTGAATCCATAAATAAATAAACGATACAGAGAGACAGAGAGAGAGAGAAAGAAATAAGCAACAATCACAATAATATGTTGAACTTTTAGAAGGACAGAAAAGAACTGTTAGGAAAGGGGGAGAGGGTAGGGAAGGGGGAAGGAGAGAGGTTAATGAGACAATGTTTATCAGACACAAAGAATGAATACATATTGTAATGATGAATAGGCTAACTATCCTGATCTGACCATCACACATTGTACACAACTATGGAAAATCAACTTTGTACTTCACATATATGTATAATAATAATAAAAAAACAATGCTGAGCAAAAGGAAAAAATCCTGAAGCATCACACTACCTGACTTTAAAACATACTACAAAGCTATAGTAATCAAAAACAGCAAGTATCTAAATTAATGAATGAGATCATCAAACATGGCATATAAACCTCTCTACAATAAACAGTAACAAGAGTCTATATTCTATCAGAATTTAATCATATGGCTAAAACTTTGTTCAAAGAATATAAATAGTCCTAAATTACATCATTGAGAAAGGAAGGATGAAAATAAATTATTAAGAATTGACTGAAGAATTTAGAATAACACACTGAAACAACGCTTTTAGTTTTAATATGTGCAGAGCTTGGAAGTCATCATTCATGTTCCCGTTAAAAGCAAACACCTGAACAAACTGAAAATAAATGTATTTTTAAAATATCCATCAGAGAATTGAGATTACAGGGCAACAGCCAGCTCTAAAACTGAAGAGATAAGTGAACACATAGAATCACAGCTGAGGTCTACTTATATGGAACAGAAGCCTCTGAAAGCAGTAATTGATAGAAACATTTAAATGACACTTAAAAAAGTGGAGACCGAGTGTGGACTAGCTTGAGAATTAAAAACTCCTTGGACCTACATCTTAGGTGGGTACCTGCACTTTTGAATGTTTTATCACCAGAAATTCCACTTCATTCTCTTATGAAGATAAAAGAAAATTTCACTTCTGCTGGAGCAGGGTGAGGACTCCTTGGACCTACATCTTAGGTGGGTACCTGCACTTTTGAATGTTTTATCACCAGAAATTGCACTTCATTCTCTTATGAAGATAAAAGAAAATTTCACTTCTGCTGGAGCAGGGTGAGCGGAAAAGTAATCATTTTGAATTACACACAGTGTTCTCCAATTCTTTTTTTGTTGTTGTTGTTAAATTTTTATTTTGTCAATATACAATGTATATGATTACTATGGCCCATCACCGACACCTCCCTCCCTCCTCCCTCTCTCCCCTCCCCCCCAAGAATGTCCTTTCCATTTGCTTGTTGTAACAACTTCAAAAAAGTATAGTTGTTATATCTTCTCCCCCACCCCAGTTTTTTTGTGTGTGTATGTGGGTGAATTAACTGGTTTATTTTTAAAGTCCTGCATCGTGGGAAACTGCTTTACTAGAGCCCTATCTGACTCGGAGGAAGGATAAATAGAGAACTCTATCCTCCTCTAGCCTTTTTGTCTTTTGTAATGACAAAAAATAAAATAAAATAAAATAAAAAACCGGAAGGATAAATAGAGAACTCTATCCTCCTCTAGCCTTTTTGTCTTTTGTAATGACAAAAAACAACAACAACAAAAAAAAAAACAAAAACAAGAAATGTTTATTAAGATCACAGCCAAAGTTCTAAGGCTAACTAAAAAGAACCTGAGATTAAATCATAATATGTTAGAATGCTATCCCACCCCAATATCTTACCACAAAATCAAAAGGGTTTCAGTATAGTAGCAATGGACTACAACTGATAGAGCACATGACATAGATTCTATATAGAAAAATGCAAGATCCTTCACAAGCACTTTCCTCAAGGGATACTTTTACCAATACCTAATTGACTGGTGTTTTACTAAAGCCTAACCAACCTAGGGAGACAAAACCACCCAACTTCAAACACCTCTAGCCTTCCGAGTGGTGAAGGTAAAAAGTACTCAACCTGGGCTGAACATCAGCTCAGGTGAGAGCATGGTTTTATGAAGCCAAGGTCAAGGGTTTGGATTCCCTTACTGACCCCATACTCAACTTAGGCTCACTAAAAGATTGTGATCTAATCAAAGTAATATGTAATGCATTTTATTTTTTAACTTATACCACCATATTAATAGGGCCCCTCTATAATATTGGTTTATTACAGATAAAATAGCAATTAAAACCAGAGAAGGCAGAAAAAGAGGCAAAGATAAAAACAAATGAAGAACAGTGCAATGAATAGAAAACAGTTAAAAGCATAATAGATACAATTCAATTATATTAATAAGAACTTCAAATGTGCATTGTCTAAAAACACCAACTAAAATACAGACTGTCAGAGTCTACAAGAAACACAGTATTAATACAAAGGCACAGACTAAAGGAAATGGTCGGGAAAGATATACCACACTAACATTGATCAAAAGAAAGCTGGAGTACCTGTATTAATTTTAGACAAAACAGACTTTAGAACTTGGAAAATTATCAGGAATAAAGAAGCACATTATATAATGATAAAGGGATGAATTCTCCAAGAAGTTATAAGAAAGTTTAATGTGTATATACCTAGGAACAGAAAGTCAAAATGCATGAGGCAAAAACTGATAGAATTGCAAGGAGAAATAGACAAATCCATGGTTATAATTGGAAGCTTTCAGATTGAGCAGGCAATAAATCAGTAAAGATACAGTTGAACTGAGCACCATCAATCAATTAGTTCTTTGACATTTAGAGAAAATTTATCCAACAACAGCAAAGATATCATTCTTTTCAAAGCTTCCATGGAACATTCATGAAGGTGTGCCATAAAACACACCTTAACAAATTCAAAATATTACAAATCATATTAAGTATGCTCCTAAGCCACAAATGAATGGAGATAAAAATAAATAACAGGAACATAAATAGAAAATCTCAAAATATCTATACAGTAAACAGGGCAATTCTGGTTAACACATAGGCCAAAGAATTATTAAAAGAAATTAAATATTTGAACTTAATGACCATGAAAATACAACTTATTAAAGTTTGTAGGATGCAGAAAAAGTGCTTAGAAAGAAATTTATAGTATTGAATGCATATATTAGAAAAGAAGAAGCATCTAAAATCAGTAATCTAAGCTTCCACCTTAAGAGACTAGAGCAAGAGGAACACATAAACNGGAAGGATAAATAGAGAACTCTATCCTCCTCTAGCCTTTTTGTCTTTTGTAATGACAAAAAATAAAATAAAATAAAATAAAAAACCCAAGAAATGTTTATTAAGATCACAGCCAAAGTTCTAAGGCTAACTAAAAAGAACCTGAGATTAAATCATAATATGTTAGAATGCTATCCCACCCCAATATCTTACCACAAAATCAAAAGGGTTTCAGTATAGTAGCAATGGACTACAACTGATAGAGCACATGACATAGATTCTATATAGAAAAATGCAAGATCCTTCACAAGCACTTTCCTCAAGGGATACTTTTACCAATACCTAATTGACTGGTGTTTTACTAAAGCCTAACCAACCTAGGGAGACAAAACCACCCAACTTCAAACACCTCTAGCCTTCCGAGTGGTGAAGGTAAAAAGTACTCAACCTGGGCTGAACATCAGCTCAGGTGAGAGCATGGTTTTATGAAGCCAAGGTCAAGGGTTTGGATTCCCTTACTGACCCCATACTCAACTTAGGCTCACTAAAAGATTGTGATCTAATCAAAGTAATATGTAATGCATTTTATTTTTTAACTTATACCACCATATTAATAGGGCCCCTCTATAATATTGGTTTATTACAGATAAAATAGCAATTAAAACCAGAGAAGGCAGAAAAAGAGGCAAAGATAAAAACAAATGAAGAACAGTGCAATGAATAGAAAACAGTTAAAAGCATAATAGATACAATTCAATTATATTAATAAGAACTTCAAATGTGCATTGTCTAAAAACACCAACTAAAATACAGACTGTCAGAGTCTACAAGAAACACAGTATTAATACAAAGGCACAGACTAAAGGAAATGGTCGGGAAAGATATACCACACTAACATTGATCAAAAGAAAGCTGGAGTACCTGTATTAATTTTAGACAAAACAGACTTTAGAACTTGGAAAATTATCAGGAATAAAGAAGCACATTATATAATGATAAAGGGATGAATTCTCCAAGAAGTTATAAGAAAGTTTAATGTGTATATACCTAGGAACAGAAAGTCAAAATGCATGAGGCAAAAACTGATAGAATTGCAAGGAGAAATAGACAAATCCATGGTTATAATTGGAAGCTTTCAGATTGAGCAGGCAATAAATCAGTAAAGATACAGTTGAACTGAGCACCATCAATCAATTAGTTCTTTGACATTTAGAGAAAATTTATCCAACAACAGCAAAGATATCATTCTTTTCAAAGCTTCCAGGGAACATTCATGAAGGTGTGCCATAAAACACACCTTAACAAATTCAAAATATTACAAATCATATTAAGTATGCTCCTAAGCCACAAATGAATGGAGATAAAAATAAATAACAGGAACATAAATAGAAAATCTCAAAATATCTATACAGTAAACAGGGCAATTCTGGTTAACACATAGGCCAAAGAATTATTAAAAGAAATTAAATATTTGAACTTAATGACCATGAAAATACAACTTATTAAAGTTTGTAGGATGCAGAAAAAGTGCTTAGAAAGAAATTTATAGTATTGAATGCATATATTAGAAAAGAAGAAGCATCTAAAATCAGTAATCTAAGCTTCCACCTTAAGAGACTAGAGCAAGAGGAACACATAAACCTACACCTAAAACAAATGAGAAAAATAAATAAATAATAAAAATTAGAGCAGAAATCAATGAAATCAAAAACAAAAAATCAACAGAGAAAACCAACAAAATCAAAAGCTGTTTACTGAAAAAGATTAATAAAATTGATAAAGCTCTAGGCAAGCTAATATGGGCGAAATGTGAGTAGACAAAAATTACTAAAATTATATATAAAAAAGGACCATTGTACTGATCCCATGGACATTAAAAGGATATTAAAGAAATATGAAAAACTGCCCACAAATTTAATAACCTAGAGGAAAGAGGCCAATTTCTCAAAGAAAAAAAATCTGCACCAATAGTTGCACAAGGAGAGATAGATAATCTGAATAGACTTGTATCTATTAAAGAACTTGAAGCTATAATTAACAAAGTTCTAAAAAGAGGCATCCACCCAGGTAGTTTTAATTTTACCAAACTTTTAAAGAAGAAAAGTTGTCTGTAACTGAATCTTTCTTTATATTTTATTTCAGGCAAATATGTTCAAAGCCTCATAAATAGATAACTATGGTGCAATTTACAGCATAAGGGTAAATTAAAGGTATGGAAACATATGAATATTTCACAACATATTTTACAAAATCATAATTACCTGACATTGAACTTTAAAAAGATAGCTAAATGAAAACAAATTTAAAATGTGTTGTAAAAGTTAGTGCACATTTTGAAAAATAAATATGTGAAGACAATAATAATATGATACTATCTTAGGACTACATATTGTACAATTCAGAATGTAAATTTAATTTTAATTTATAAATTGTACTATTACAAGTTACATGAATGATAGTGTCAAAAAAAATTACAATCAATGCCATAATAAACTTAATAAGATCCAGGATATATTTTCAAGTGTAAAAGTCTATACTAAATAGGATTATATAAATATGTTCTTTTTTACATTTTCCTCTGTGTAACCGAGACAGAAGAAAAAGAAAGAATTCACTCAAAGTACCATCAATGAGGCCTGGAGGGATTGCCGCCCATCAGGGGAGCAGCCCCAATCCAAAATCAGCCTTTCTTTTTATTGACAAGACAAGGAAGTTCCACAAGAAAAATCAGTTGATTCAATCATCAAAGGAGGGATGTAAAAACAGGCAGTGTAAAACTTGTAACAGCAGTAAATTAACAATGTGACATTCCAGAATGCAATTTGTAAAAATCTAGGTTAATTCACCAACAAACAGATTGTCCTTAATAAACATTTTTTTTCCACGTACTTCCTACAGCAATTTCCTTAGCATATTTAAACAGCATTCAAGTAGTTTCCTTAACATATCTTAAGAACAATCAGTAGGTTAAATAGTCAATAGTCATCCAAGCCAGAATCAAACCAGCAACCTAAAACAAAGTACACAATCCCATCCCTAAAGGGTGATTAGAACTGATTAGATGGCTTTTGCCAACCTTATCTGTGGACTTTTGTCCCCTACTCAAGAATCTTTTGGCTCATTCATTCATTACTTAAAAATCCTATTCTTTTTTTTTTTTTTTCCCTTTTTGTCTTTTTTCGTGACTGGCAACGGATTGCAACCCTCAGTGTCGCGCCCGTACCGTACCGGACCGGGACTGGCGATGGGATCGCAACCCTCAGTGTTGCGCCCGCACCTCGCTCAGCCAGTGAGCGGGAACCGGTCTGTATGTGGGATCCGAACCCTCGGCGGGAGCGCCACCACACTCCCAAGCGGTGCACTGTAGCAGTGCGCCACCGGGCCGGCCCTTAAAAATCCTATTCTAAGGTGTATGGAGAATCAAGATTTCTAACCCACTACAGTTCTTGACATGCTAACAAATAATATATATATATCAAAATAAAAAACACTAGTATCTTACTGTATGATAATCTCTTTTAACATTCAGATTAAATTCA
>NW_007733667.1:108062-111017 GCF_000696425.1 Galeopterus variegatus | reverse complement strand
AGGCCCCGGGGTGCCCCGCGTCGAGGTAAGCAAATGGCACGTCTCAGTGAGGAGCCGCACCGAGCAGAGATGGCTGGTCTGCCTGCTCTAAGCCGGCCGTCTCCGCCCCCACCCGAGAAAATGGAAGCAGCTCTGTTGCGGGCGTCTGGCCTTGTGTGGTAGGCGGGAGCCAGGCGGGCGGGGAGCAGTCGGGCTTCGCCCCGCAAGTGGGGCTGGGCTGGGGGTGACTCACAGAGCTCACAGAGTTCGGCCGGTTCGGCACGCCTCACTCCCTTTCTACCCATATGCCACCAGATTTTAAGTTCATCTGGTCTTCATTGATTTCAAAGTTCAACAATGTTTTTAAAATAACATTTTACAGTTTATTTTTCTTTTGCAGCACTTTACATTAGTAATGTTGGCTTGCCATGAACTTCTTTTCTGATATCACAATGTAGGTACATTCTATGTAAAGTACCATACTACAGTAGATCATCTCTTTTTTGTTCTGACTCTTCCCACTTAGTACCTCACCAGCTCACAACACTGCTACAGAAATATAATTTTTATAAAGATTACAAAAATAATGATCTTTGAATAAACTTGTGTTTGCATGAGTGTATGTGTATGTATAAAAATGATTGGAAAAGAACTAAAGATCCAGCAATTTACTTGAGATAACCATTTGAAGATGTTCCAAAGCATTTCGAATCTGATGCATAAAACTCAAGTCATCTCCATTCCCACCATCTACCCCGCACAACGGTTGCTCATGTTCCTACATCAATGAATGGTGCCCATTGTGGCTGCTTAAGCTCACATGAAATTTATAAAACAGTACTCAGATTGTCTGCTTTCTCTTTTTTTCCCTCTCTTATGGCTTACTTCAAGTTCATTTCTCTTTTTGCCTTCATTACAACAACCTCCCACTGAGTTTCCCTATTCCATTATGATCCTATTCTTATTATTTTTTTTCATTGTTTCCAGAGATATATTTCTAAAAGGAAAAAAAAAAATGTCAATATTTGACTTAAACTTTTCCTTATAAATTTTACATTGGTAAGTACCAATACATTGGCTTAGCACATAAGCCATTTCATAATCTTATTCCTGTCTCTCTAGTGCATCCCTGGTTCTTGACCAATATACCTTTCACTTCAAAATATAATGACCCTTCAATTTTTCCAAATGCATAAGAAGACTACTAATTTCATATTTTTTACGTGTTCTTCATCTAGAATAAATTTTCCTTTTTTCTATCTAACACCAACTGTTCCTTCAAAATCATCCGTACATGCATATCTTGATCTCTCATTAGTGAAAATAGAGTTTATTCTGCTAAATTTCCAAAATACCCTCATGCATACCTCCATCATGGATTTTTGTAGTCTTCTTCAATCTTTGTATATTATCTCTCATCCCAACTCAAATGTAAATTCCTTGAGGAAGGATCTCATTTATTTGACTTCACATTTTCAAAACCTGTCACAGCATCTGATACAGTGCAGGTGTTTAAATGTTTGCTGAGAAAAAGTCAGATTATATTAGTGAATAATTTGGAAATTAGTTTATTGTGCTTTTATATAACCACCATATACCTCTTGTAAAACAGTAGTTTATGAACATTACTCTCAAGATTAAAACTTATTATGCAAAAGTCTATTCATTATCTTTGAATTATTCATTTTGCTTTTATTCATTTTCTTCTCTTCAAGATAATTTTAGAATGTTTTGGTGTGCTATGTTTAGTCTTTTCCAAAAACTTTAAAGTTTAATATTCCTTAAGTAAAACAACTACTGAATAAAGCCTTTGCTTAAGAACCAAATTGTTTTTGTGCTTTATGTCAGTGTTATTTATTGATAAATATTGGTCAGTTTTAGGGTAGAAATATAGCAAGAATATCTTATTTCTGAAACATTTTCCTGAAGATCAGTATGCACTTAATTGGAATTGGCAAATAGATTTTGAGTGTAGCCACAGAAATATACAATAATTAGTTTAACATATTCAAAATTTAATTTTTTTAGGTTTTCTCATAACCATAATTTTATCCTTTATAAAAGTTAAAATATGCTTAGCTTTTTTTAGCAAAAGTTAAATCCCTTTATTGCATCCTTACTCCTTGACTTTTTACTGAATTAGATATTAGAAGCTGGTGACACACTAAACTGATGCCATCTGCTGTGATGCCAGAATTTAAACATTGTGACAACAATGTCATATCAAATACAAAGACTGATAGGTTTGGAGAAAATTAAATTGTGCAAAAAGAAATGTTTGAACAATTAGTATATGTGTTAGGAACATTTATTTAAAACATGAAAGGAAATGGATCTTGGCTTTAAGTACGATAACAGTTTTCATTTATTCGTTTCTTCTTCAATGGAATCTTTTGAAAATTTTCATCTCCTTTTATTTGTGTTAGTATTTTTTGTTTAAATACTTTTCCTTATTTATCTCATCTGATTTTGGTTTTGAAAATATCCTACATACTTTAATAGGTTGAATTTTCATTGTTGCAAACTTATGGCTATTTATTCTAATCACTTTGGTTGGAATTTGTTGTATAGCATGTGCACACATATTACACACACACACAAACACACAGGATTTTATGCATTTAAAGTAAATTTAGAGAAAGAGTTTGATGAAAATACTCATAACTGATGAGATACAGTGCATTCTGTTCTGTTCCATTCTATTTTATTTACATTTTAGCATCTGGTTAGGTTACAACAACAGAAGAATTATGGTTTGAAAAGCTGATGCATGGGTTGAAAAATTTTTTTTGAAATATGTAAATATTTGTTTATCTTTAAAGAGTGAGTATTTCTTTTTCTATGTACCATTACGGAGATATAGTGAATCCCAGCACACCAAATAGGCCCTGCATTATCAACCAAAGGTTTTCCACTCAATACCTACATTTGTTGCTTAGGCCCACTTTTTTTTTTTTTTTTTTTTTTTTTTCTTTA
>NW_007733667.1:105407-106519 GCF_000696425.1 Galeopterus variegatus | reverse complement strand
GTGATTTGGTTTCACAAATAGACTTGGATTATAGAAAAGATTCTCAGCATAAATTCAATGGTCCTTTGGAAAAATATAGTTTCACCAGTTAAATTAGAGATTATTTCTGCTAAGTATTTTAATGTTATACAAATAAATAACTATAGAATAAACCAAGAGATAGTTGACAAGTATAGTCACTCACATTTCTTTCGGTTTTAATTTCAGAGGCATGCTCATATCCAATGCTTAACATTAACAAGAGATTGAGCATTTTTAATGCCAAAGCACAATCAAAATCACACAGTTAAAAATCAGCTTCAAAAGTAGACATGGATTAGTACACCGCAAATGAAATCTAGGAAGTGGATTTTTCTGATCAGTGATAGAGGATAACTANAAGTACAGATAGTTTCTGTATCTGCCCCCCCCCCCGCCACGCCCACACACAGTTCTCCTATTATTTCCGTGATACATTAGTGTGGTGCATTTGTTATGATAACGAATCAATATTCATCTATTATTATTAACTCAGTTTTAGGTTAGGGTTTCCTCTTTGTGTTGTACAATTCCATGGGTTTTTCCAAGTGCATAATGTCATGTATTCACCATTACTGGTGTGTGCCGTGGATTGGATGTCCTCCCACCAAACTTATTGAGTCTTAATTCCCACCATGACAGTGGTAAGAGGGTTAGAAATCCTATTATGGTAAGTAAAAGATAGGCCCTTGAAGAAGTGATTTGATTGTGAGGACCGTGCTCTGATGAATGGATTCAACCATTGATGGTTTAATGGTGGTTATCAATGTGGTTCTGATGGCTTTAAAAGGAGGTCATGGTTTTTGCCTTTATCGCAATGTGATGCCCTGCATTGCTGAAGTCAACACCAAAGAAAGGTCACCGGATGTGTTCCCTGGACTTTGGACTTCCCAGACTCCGAAACTGGAAGCAATAAATTTTGTTTTAGTACTAATTACCCAGTTTTAGGTGTTCTTTTATAAGCAACAGAAATGAACTAATACACAGAATCATACAGAATAATTTTGTTGCCCTAAAAATCCTCTGTGCTTTACATATTCATCCCTCGCTCTGTCCTTTCTTTCCCTCCCAAGACCTTGGCATCCTAACTTGCA
>NW_007733667.1:88197-104466 GCF_000696425.1 Galeopterus variegatus | reverse complement strand
AAAGTAGACATGGATTAGTACACTGCAAATGAAATCTAGGAAGTGGATTTTTCTGATCAGTGATAGAGGATAACTGTAAATGATATAGAATATTGGTATAAGATTTGAAATAAAAAATGAAGAAAAACTTCATTTCAAGATGCATGCAGATCACTTTTTATTAAATCACCTTTGTTAATGACTTAACATTTTAATAAATAATTGTAAACTATAAGAAGAATTTAAATGTAGTACTTAATGTGATACTATATTAAATGTGAAGTATTCTCTTAAGAGTTATGCTAATAACATAACAAGAAATAAACTGTTGAGTTAAATTTTATGGCATAAATAGAAGTTTATAGTGGGAGGCACCAGTGAACATCAAATATTTGTAGAAGATTTTATGGAACAACTGAATTTTAAGCAGTAATTTAATGTGTAATTTTTATAAAGTTGGACATGAGTTGGGTAAGACAGTAGAAGAAGCTGATTTTATTGAAAGTTGCAATGCTATACTGAAGACTCATTTTGAAACCAGTTAGGAAAGATACACCTGAACGTATAAAGTTGTTATTACAGTATAGAAAATACATTTTAAATCTGAATTCTGTATATAATTCTGTCTCCCCCACAGCCAGAATCCTTGGGTCAAGGAAAAAATATGTGGAAATGGGAGTGGTTCCTGTCCTATTACACATAAAACAAACTTGAAGAGTATTTGTTTTCTATCTGGCAAACTCAAGCTCTGAATCTTTGGAGATATTAATTCTCAAGGTGGGATGATTCCTGCCAGAGAAATTAATAATGGTTCCACTACATTTAAAAATGAGAATACCTCCTGAACATTTGGAGCTCTTTGTGCCACTAAACTAACAGTAAAAAAAGGGGAATTAATCTACTGGATAAAATTAATGACCCTAACTTACAAGTTGAAATTTATTGCTTCTAAACAATGAAGTCAAGGTAGGCTACATTTAGATCTCAGGGGATTCTCTGGGGTGCTGGTGCATCCATTCCTGCCCATTAGTGAAAGTTAATAGAAAACAATGGCAACCAAAAAAGTCAAAACATTAAGTGTTTCAGATTTTTGATAATGAAGATTTAGGTCACTACACAAAAAAGGTTCTCCCTGGGGGAAAGGGAAATACTGAATTGGTGGCTAAAGAATTAATCCACAGATGTTAGTTAAGTCTCAGAAATCAAGACTAGTAACTTTGTACAATTTTAATTTTCTTTTTATATGTATGTACTTATTTGTGTATATTAACCATTATGTTTTCTATTTTTTTTCCATTTTTATTTTGTATATAGTAGCAGTGTATCTCCATTAGAAATATTCCCATGAAGGGCTTTCCCCAACACCTTATAGAGCAATTTTTTGGCAAGTTTCAGAGGATGCATTTCCAAGATATTTCATCAGTGCAGCCCACAGTTCCTGCGCTGTCATTCATTAAGCCACAGTTTTTCCATCTCCACCACATTCTGTATCTTTCAAGTGCAGGCAGGGGCTCTTCCCTATCTCAACCCTATGGGAAGTGACTGCTCCTATATTTGTTATTCTAGTATGTTTCAAAGATATGTCCACTTCTCACTAGCCAACTTATCATTATTCTGATTCCTGCTGTATTCAACAGTTACTTATACTAAACTGCACAAATACTGTAAAGATACTGTCCCTGGATTGGTAACAGATTTATACATATGATAAATTACATTGATTGACTCTGTAATGGTGAACTGATCTTGAATTTGTGGTATTTACCCTACTTGGTCGTGATGTATTATCCCTTTATATATTGAGGGATTCAATTTGTCAACTTTTGTTGCAATTTTTGGTATCCATGTTCATGTGCAATATTGGTTTGAGTTTTTCATTACTTGTAACACCTTTGGCATTGTATCAGCATAATAGTGACTTCATGGAATAAGTTAGGAAGTATCAACTTCTTCAGTTTTTTTGGAAAAGTTTGTGTACAATTGTTCTTATTTCTTTTTTTAATATTTGGAAAAAATCGCCAGTGAAAACATTTGGGTTTAAAGTTTAGTCTATGTTATCATTTTTAACAACAAATTAAATGTTTTTCATTGATATGGGGCCGTCCAAGTTATCTAATTCTTTTTGAATGAGCTTGGGTAGTTTGTATGTTTCAAGGATTTAAAAAAAATTATCTAAGCTGTTTTTTTAATTGGCAAGAGATTGTTCAGAGTGCCCTACTATTATTCCTAAATATATATATAGAAACTGTAGTGATGTCATCTATCTCATTCCTGACTTTAGTGATTTGAGTTTTCTCTTCTTATTTTATCTGTTTCCCTTCAGTATTATCAACTTCATTGATTTTCACAAAGAACTACCTTTTTGTTTCACTGATTTTCTATTTTTTTTTCAGTCTCATTATTTGCTATGCTGATTGTTAGTATTTATTTTCCTATACTTATTTTAGGTTTAGTTTTCTTTCTTTTTTTTTTTTTTCTTTTCTTCAGGTGGAAGCTGAGATCTCTGATTTAATACCTATCTTCTTGTCTAACGTAGGGATTTACTGCTATACGTGTCTTTCTAAAGATTGCTTTAGTTGCATCCCACATAATTTGATATGTTATGTTTTCATTTTCATTTAAGTAAAATACTTTCCTCTTTGACCCATGAGTTATTTGTTTGTTCTTTGGTTTTAAACCATTGGAGATTTTCCAGGGATTTTTATTACTGCTTTCTAAATTAACTCTATTGTATTCAGGAAACATATTTTGTATAACTTGAATCTTTGAAGTTAATTTAGACTTGTTGTATTGTCCACAATGCAATCTATCTTGAAAAATATTATGTATGCACTTGAAAAGAGTGTTCGTTCTGCTGATGTTACATGGAGTGTTCATCATGCAGCACATTACTGTATATGTACAAGTAAAAGGGAGGAAAACAATTGGACAAAGGCCAATATGGGAGAATTGGAATTATACTCTTATTAGGATCATATATTAAATAGGAAGTGATATACCATCATTTGTAGGTAGACTATGCTAAGTTAAAGATATATAGCATAAATCCTACAGTAAAAAAATAAAATAAAAAATATTCAATACGAAAATTATATTATAAAAATACTCAATGCACATAAAGGCAAAAAAGTTGGAAAAAGGAATGTATGCCAGGATTCTCCAGAGAAACAGAAACAAAATGATGTACACACATACACACAAAGAGAGAGACAGAGACAAGAGAGAGGATTTTGCTCTAAGGAATTGGCTCATGTGATTGTTGGGTCTGGTGAGTTTGAATTTAGTAGTGCAGGCCTCCAGGCTGTAAAATCTGGCAGGAATCAATGTTTCAGTCTTGAGTCTGAAGGCAGAATTCATTTCTCTTCTGTGGATCTTAGTTTTGTTTGTTGGTTGGTTTGTATTTCCTTAAGGCCTTCAACTGACTGGAGGAAGCCCACCCACCAAGATCATGGAAGGTAGTCTGTTTTATTCAAATTCCACTAAATTAAGTGCTAATCACATCTAAAAAGTAGCTTCATAGTAACATTTATACTGGTATTTGAACAAAAAATTGAGTACCATAGTGTAGCAAATTTGACACATAAAATTAACCATCACAGGGGAAAAAAAAAAACAAAACAGATGGAACAAGATATATATGCTACCAACTATATGCTACCTATAAGAAACTCACTTTCATTATAAAGACATACACAGGGTGGAAGTAAAAAGGTGGAAAAAGATATATTATGTTAACACAAATTAAAAGAAAACTTCAAGGAACTATATTAATATCAGACAAAATAATTTTCCAAGTAAAAAAACATTATCAGGTTTTAAGAAGGAAATGTCATAGAGATAGAAGGATAGAAAAATCAAGAAATCTAACCATCCTAGACATTTATGCATTTGATATGAGAGAGCTTCAAAATACATGAAGCAGCATTTGATAAAACTGCAAGGAGATACGGGCAATTCTACAATGCAGACAATGACTGACCACATATATGAAGGTGGTCCCACACATAATAAAAATGCAAAAAATTTATATTACCTAACGATACAGCCATTGTAACATTATAGTGCAATTACTTAATTTTTAAAAAAATAAATTTAGTATAGCCTAAGTGTAAAGTTTTTATAGAGTCTACAGTAGTGTAATGTCCCAGGCCTTCATGTTCACCCACCACTCACTCACTGACTCACCCAGTGCAATCTCCAGTCCTGCAAGCTTCATTAACGATAAGTGCCCTATACAAGTGTCATTTCTTTCTTTTATGCCATGTTTTTGTAGTACCTTTTCTACATTTAAAAATCTTTAGATACGCAAATACACTTGTGTTACAATTGCCTATAGTATTCAATACAGTAACATGCCTAGGTTCGTATACTAGGAGCAATAGGCAATACCTTATGTCTTAGGTGTGTAGTAGGCTATACCATCTAGGTTTATGTAAGTACACTCCATGATGTTCTCACAATGACAGAATTGTCTAAGGATGCATTTCTCAAAGAAGCCATTTTTTAAAAAAGTATGGTATTTGTTTAAAAAGTTAAACATAAATTTATCATATAACCTTGTTATTTCACTTTTGGGTATTTACATAATAAAAATAAAAATATATGTCTGCACGACATTCTTGTATTCAGTGTTCATAATGGCATTATTTGTTATAGCTCCAAAGTGGAAATTATCCAAATGTCCATCAACTGGTAAATGAATAGGCAAAATGTGGTATATCTAAATGATGCAATGATATTAAGCAGTAAAAGGGAATGAATTAGTGGACTTGACTACAAATGGGCAGGAGTGAATTTTTTGGAATGATGGGAATCTTCTAAAACTGGATTATGGGGATGGTTTCATAACTCCATAAGTTTACTAAAACTCACTGATTTTTGCACTTACCAGCTAATTTAATGGTATGTAAATTATACCTTAATGAGGATAAGTGGTAATACATGAAAACATAAAAACAAAAGGAAAGGCCATTTAGACAAGCGAGAACTCACAAAACAAATATGGACATGGTTTCCCTGAGAAAAATTTTTAAAAATGTACACTCATCGAATGAAGATTCAGGCCAAAGAGCAATACCATGAGAAGGAAGGACAAAGGATGCAGAAAATTATGTGGAAGACAATCTCTCTTTTGCTAACTCTTTCTTCTTCTTTCTCCCTGTTTTTTATACTCATCCATTTATGTGTCTATACCCTTCTATTCATTTATCCATCCTCATTTTCATCTATATAACTTTTTAAAACTCAGTAGAGTTTAATAAATTACTTTCTAATGATGCAGTATTTTTCTTCTGTAGCTACCTTCAAAAATACTTTGTTTGATCATTCCATACTTTCTAGTGAAATCTTTAGCAGTTCCCATAGCTATTGGATTACTTTTAACTACACGAACAGTTTAATTTTCAAGTGTTAAAAAGCACAGAAAAATCTCAGTAAAAATTTAAATCTCAAGTTCAGTTATAACTTCTGTCAACTTAAAGATCATGGTAAAAATAAAAAACAGCACTACATAATTTAAAAATATTCTACTTAACTGAAAGCTTTTTTACTACCTACAAGTATCAAACACTTTCCACTATAGTGGGCATAGATATGCTAATATACAGATAGATTTTGTGAATTTAACTGAGTTTATTAGATTAATATTTCAACATAGAATTGTGATTTTTTAGAATGGAAAGACTGGTTTTTCAACATTAGAAATTCAAACACATATTTTATTACATCAAATTATTATGTTTAAAATAGGAGAAGGATGAGAGTTGCCAGTATTCCATATATACTATATAGTTAATGGGCTCTTTAGAAATAACTTGTTCATTTTAACAAATAGCAGATGGATCCTCGTGGTATGACAAAAGATAACAGCCTCTTTGGAATGAAGGAATTAAAAAAACACGTGGAGAATGAATGACTCTTAGGCAATCACCAGGTCTGTATCCAAGACCACTAGAAAGTGGTAGTAACGTTACTTAATCTTGATTCAAACTTCAGACTGAGAAAGAAATATTCTGATTTACAGCAAAAAAGAGAAATGGAATCTGCTGAAATCTCTTCATTCCTACTTTAATCTCTTAGCCCTCAGCTTTACATTGAAGCTTTTGTTATAGATTTTAACTGGATTTAATGGAGAAACCCAAAGTGAAGGAACATATTATTTGTTATCTATCACTGCATGACAAACTTACCAAAAACTTAGAGATCTGAAAAAAACACATTTACTACTCCCAGTTTTTAATGGGTCAAGAATCCAGACACAGTTTAGTCAGTTGCTGTTTAGAGTTTCTCACGAGGCTGCAATTAAGATGTTGGCTGGCCTATGATCACATGAGAAGCACAGCAAGCCCCCTCATTTGGTTGCTGCTCTTCAAGGCTTGCACTGAAGGACACAGCTCCTGACTGGCTGTTGGCCAGAAATTCTCTGATGTGGGTCTCTGTATTGGACAGCTCACAATATGGAAACTTGCTTCATCAAGGAAAGCATGAAAGTGTGAGCAAGACAGAGAGGCAAAAGTCTTTATTGACATATATCTGAAGTGACACTTTTGCCATATTTTATTTTTAAGCAAGTCACTAGATCTGCACTACACTCAAGTGGAGTGGATTACATCAAAACATGAACATCAGAAAGCAAGAATCACTGGGAGTTGTTTTGAAACTGACTACCCCAGCACCGATACTTAAATTTATTACTTATTTTCTAGACATTCTTGGTAGCTTGGATCCATAGGGAGTATCTTAGTTTGTGCTACCTGCTATAACAAAAATACCATATACTGAATGGTTTATAAACAATAGAAATCTATTTTTCATAGCTGAGGAGTACAAAAATGAAACGCTAGCAGATTTGGTGTTTGGTGAGGGCCTTCTTCCAGGTTCACAGACATCAGTCTTCTTCCTATGTCCTCACTTGGTGAAAGGAGCAAGGAAGCTCTCTGGTATTTCTTTTGTAAGATCACTGATGCCATTTTGGAGAAGGGAGGTATTCTTACTAATTTTTAATTTTTTCATACATTTTTTCACAATCATTCAAAATAAAATTTATATTACTATGTTCTAAACTTTTTTCTATTGAATGGATATTTAGCATTTGTTATCTGTAAATTTACATATATCAATATAAATGTGCAATTTTATTTAATTTTAATTTTTTGCTTCCTAATGGAAACACTACCCATTGAATAATAAAAATATATGATTATGGCCTATCTAGTTTCTGTCCAAATCCACCTATAAAAATATGTCTCAATTGCCCATTTTTAATGCATTAGGTATTATGGTTTTTGAACTAGATTAAATCTGTTCTTTAAAAATGTTTTAAAATATAATTTAATATATTTTTTAAAAGCAGTGATTCACAGAGGGGACCTAAATGTTCTTACAGGTCTTTCACAGAAAAATATCTTATACCCTGTTAGATGATTTTAGATAGTCATGGATGTAGTGATCAATGATGGTAGGTTAGGCATGGGGATCTGTTCTCCAATTCAGGATTCTATTACACATCCATTTCTTGTTCTTTTTGCTCTTGAAGTCTAATCCAACTTCTCTACCTCTTTCATGTCAAGAGCTGGTACAATCTGGATGGTGCTGGTCTATCTCAACAGTGAAACTTAATCCAGGAATGTTATCTTCATTACAAATCAGTTGAGCATTAAAACAAATGTTTTGTAATCTGAGCAAGACTGGTCCCTTGAAAAAAATGGAGTAATCTCATGCAGACATCAGTTCCATCAATCACTGAATATTCGTGACAGCTGAGTGCTATGGAGGAGCTAAATAGCTAAATGATAGCTGTTAATTACTACTAATGTATGTAATATTGATAACAGAATATGTAAAGATTTCCAGAAAGAGGAGAGCATGAAGGAGCAGCACGAGACACAGAAGAGGTGGTATTTGAGAGAGCCCATAAGAAATTCCTATACAAATTTATTTTGTTTAACATGTAGAAAAATATGATTAAATTAAAATTATTTGCTTAGAAATTAGGAAAGATATGGAATGCATTTTAAAAAGAAATGATTTAAATATCTGATGTTAATAAAATAGGAAAAAGTTAACTAAAAATCTGATTCTTTGAATGAATGGATCCGCAATCTTAGAAATAGAGAAAGAGCCAAAAGTATAAATTGGAAATGAAAGAAGGTTAATTATAATAAGAAAGAGATGAAATATATGGCAACAAACTTGAAAACCTAAAAAAAAAAAAAAAATCGTTAATATTTTAGCAAGACATAAATAACCAAATTTGACCCAAGATGAACTCTTAGATTAGCTAATTAGATTTGAAAGCAAAAATATTCAAAGGCATTATTTTTAAATAAGCATTTGGAACATATATATCCAAAGATGAGTTCCAACTATCTGGTAAAGAGCATAATATTTCAACATTATTTCAATGATCGAAAACAAAAGAAATATGAATATCTCTCTACTCAATGTTAGAACATCAATATATGACTGTAGTAGCATAACTGTTGATAATACTAAACAAGAAAAAATAGTTATATTTTGCTTATGCCTATAATCACAAATATTTCAATTAAATATTAGAAAATTACAAAGACAATATTCTATTATTTAATTAGGATAAGCTCTACACAAAAAAGACTTGCAGTGAAGTAGCTCAAAAACCATAAATGCTTATTTCTCTTTTATTAAATTGTGCTGTGCAAGTAGGTACTCTAGTGACACAGTATCACAAGACAATTATGCCCTTCATAATGCATGGCTTTCAGGGTTTACTAGCCAGTAGAACAGAAAAGGAGAAAACCCAGGATAGAAAGCTTGATTTTTAATAAAATCAACTGAAAATTGAACATTGTACTCATAGTCACTAACCTGTATTCTGTCATAAAAACTCATCTAAGTGAGGAATAAAAATAGGTAGTATTTGGACACATGGTCAGTTTCACACCTTAAACTCTGTGGATTCTATTACCAGAAAGAAAGAAGTGGAGACTCGACAATTATGCAAAAAAAATTTATGTCACAAAAACTTAGTAGATTTTATTATAGGAGTGCAAGTATAATTTAAAATATATTAATGTAATTAATATAAGTCATTAAACACTCAAAATGTGACTGGAAAAAGCACGAGCTACGCTAACTAATCTCAGATTGAATTCATTACCAAGCACTTTATATGCACATTTAATGTCAAAAGGAATCTTACAGGGGCCAGCTGGTTAGCTCAGTTGGCTTGAGCACAGTCTTGTAACACCAAGGTCAGGGTTCAACTTGAAAAAAAAATAAATCTTACTCTATTTTACTAAACTATCAATTCTCTGATCTCTTAGGTAACTACTTTTTAGTTCATGCTCTCCTTGAAATCTTTCAATAGTTTTTCCCACTTCAAATATTGATAACTTTGCTCTGTATGCCGTTGTAAACATACATTAGATGGGAACTTTCTCATCCTATGCCAGGAGTTTTTCAACTATGTGCAACTGTACTGTATGTGCTGCATTGTTTTCCCATTACAGTGTACAAGCTGACCATATTACTACCTAAGTGGAGCTTTTTCAAGTATTGTCTTGCAAAAAAATTTCAAAGGAGTCGTATGTCTGGAATCAAAAGTGTTAACAACCTTCATGAACACATAAGAAGGAATAAAACTCACTCATAGAGCAGATATACAAATAAGAAAGAGAAAGAAACTGTATCTTATCACTATAAAAAAATAAGCAGCAAAGACAAACAATAGAAGGGGAAGAATGGAACAAAATAAATGTAAAACAACAATAAACAATTTAAGAAAATAGCTGGAGTAAGGCAATACCTTTCAATAACTTAACAACTTTGAACATAAATGGATTAAATTCCCCACTTAAAAGGTATAGATTAGCTGAATGGACTAAAAAACTAGACCAAACTTTATGCTGCCTGCAAGAAACTCACTTGACCATTAAATACACACATAGACTCAAGTAAAGGGATAGAAAAAGATACTGCATACAACTGGAAACAAAAACCAAGCAGAAGTAGCTATGCTTACATCAGATAAATAGACTTTAAACAAAAACTATATAAAGAAACAAAGAAAGACATTATATGATGATAAAAAGATCAATTCAGCAATAGGATATGACAATCACAAATGTATATGCACCCAACATCAGATCATCCACATATATAAACCAATTATTGCTAGTTCTGAAGGGAGAGAGAAACCCCAATACCATGGTAGTTGAACACTTCAACACCCCTTTCTCATCAGTGGACATATCACGTAGACAAAAACATCAGCTGAGAAACATTGGATTTAAAATGCACTCTGAACCAAATGGATTTGACTGACATTGGCAGAAGATTTCATCCAATTAACTGCAGAATATGCTTTCTTCTCATCATAAATAGATCATTCTCCAGGATAGTGACATGTTAGGCTACAAATAAAGTCTCAAGCAATTAAATAAAATTGAAATCAAGTTTGTTTTTTTTTTTTTCAGACCACAAGGGAATTAAACTAGAAACCAATAACAGAAGAGGGTTATTCTCACGAACTCATTCTATGAGTTTAGCATCACACTGATACCAAAACCAGAGAAAGGCACAACAACAACAACAAAAAGAAGCTACAGGCCAGTATCCTTGATGAGCTTAGATGCAACAATTCTCAACAAAGTACTAGCAAACAGAATCCAATAGTGCATCAAAAAGATTATACAATATGATCAAGTAGAATTCATCCAGGGATGCAAGCATGGTTTAATATATGCAGATCAGTAAATATGATACACCACATGAACCAAATGAAAGACAAAAAATATATGATCATCTCAATAGATGAAGAAAAGATTTTGATAAAATTCAACATCCCTTCATGGAAAAAACCCTGAACAAAATAGGTATAGAAGGAAACTAACTCAACATAGTAAAAGTCATGTACTACAACCCAAAGCTAACATCATCTTATAACAACAGAAACGAGACAGGGATGCTCAATTACACCACTGCTGTTTAACATAGTACTGGAAGTTCGAGTCAGAGCAATAAAGCAAGAGAAAGGAATAAAGAGAATCTAAATTGGAAAAGAGGAAGTCAAATTTTCCCTGTTTGCTGATGACATGATCTTTTATATAGAAAAACCTAAAGGTTCCACCAAAGAACTCTTAGAACTGATCAACAATTCCAATAAAGTTACAGGATACAAAATCAATAACAAAAAACAGTAGTGTTTCTATATTCCAATAAGTTAGCAGAAAAAGAAATCAAGAAAGCAATCCCTTGTACAATAGCAACCAAAAAAACATAAATAAATAAAATAAAACCGAAAAATAAACTTAACTGAGGAGGGAAAGCTCTCTGTAATGAAAACTACAACATGCTGATGAAAGATTTAAAGAGTACACAAAAAAATAAACATTCCACGCCCATGGATTGGTAGAATTAATATTTTGAAAATGACCCTACTACTCAAAGAAATCATCTATAAGTTCAATACAATCCCTATCAAAATACCAATGACAGTCTTCACAGAAATTTTTTAAAAAACATTAATCCAAGCATTCATATGGAACAACAGTAGACCTTGAGTAGCCAAATGGAATAAAGTGAGGGAGGCTTTACACTACCTGGACTTCAAAATATACCACAAAGTGATAGTAACCAAAACAACATGGTACTGGCATAAAAACAAACATATCAACTGATGAAACAGAATAGAGAACCCATAAATAAATCCACATACTTACAGCCGACTGATATTTGACAAAGGTGCTGAAAACATACATTGGGGAAAGGACAGCCTCTTTGATAAATGGTGCTGGGAAAACTAGATATCCATGTGTAGAGGAATGAAAATACACCCTCATTCTCTCACCATATACAGAAACCAACTCAAAATGGATTAAAGATTTAAATGTAGGACCTGAAACTATAAAACTGCTAGAAGAAAACACCGGGGAAATACTTCAAGATGTAGAATTCGGCAAAGATTTTATGAATAACCTCAAAAGCACAAGCAACAAAAGAAAAAATAAACAAATGGGATTTTATCAAACTTAAAAGCTTCTGCACAGCAAAGGAAAAAGTAAACAGAGTGAAGAGATAACCTGCAGAATGGGAGAAAATATTTGTATTCTACTCACCTGAAAAGGGATTAAACTCCAAAATATACAAGGAACACAACTCAACAATAAAAATCCAAATAAGTCAATAAAAAAATTGTGCAAAGTAGCTGTAGATATTTCTCAAAAGAAGACATACAAATGGCCAATGGGTACATGGAAAAATTCTCAACATTACTAATCGATATGGATTAAACTGTGTCCTGAAGTTTTACATACTAGAAGCTTGATCCCCATTGTAACCATTGAGGTTGGGAAATTTTATTATGGTAATTGAAAGGTGGGGCCTTTAAGAAGTGATTAGATACAGAGGATCAAGTCCTAATGAATGGGTTAATAATAGTAGTCATGGGCACACACACACATGTTCTCCTTTTAAAACCCTCAGAACCATGCCCATGACCACTATTATTAATAGTTCCCTCTCTCGCTTTCTCTGCTCTGCCATATTCGCAATGTAATACCCTATGTTGCTGAAGCTACCATCAAGAACGGCTGTGTTCCACCAGATGGTAGCACCACCAGATGTCTTCCCTGGACTTTGGATTTCCTCATCTCCAAAACTGTAAGCAATAAATTTTATTTTCTTACAAATTACCCATTTCCAGTTATTTTGTTATAAGCAAGAGAGACAGACCAATACACTAATCATCAGGGAAATGCAAATCAAAACCACATTGAGATATCATCTCACTCAAGTTAGACTGGCTATTACCAAAAAGACAAAATAACAGATGCTGGTGAGGATCTGGAGAAAAGGGAACTCTTACATACTGTTGGTGGGATTCTAAATAAGTACAGTAATTATGGAAAACAGTATGGGGGTTTCTCAAAAAACTACAGATAGAATTACCATATGACCCATCCAAAAGAATGGATATCATCATTTGAAAGGGACACATGCACTCCTGTGTTTACTGCAGCTCTATTCACAATAGCCAAGATAGGTTATAAACCTTAATGTCTATCCACAGATGACTGGATAAAGAAAATGTGGTATACATACACAATGGAATACTATTCAGATATAAAAAAGGAATGAAATTTTGCCATTTGCATAAGCATGGATGAACTTGGAGAAAATTTTATTAAGTGAAATAAGTCAGGCACAGAAAGAAATACTGCATGTTCTCACTCATATGTGGGAGCTAAAACAAACAAACAACAAACCCCCCTCAAAATAATAATAATAAATTGAACTGTTAATAGGAGAGAGAATGACTGTGGTTACAAAAGGTGGAAAAGGGGAGATGGGAGGACTGATAGTGAAAGGCTTATTAATTGAAACAAAATCACAGGTACAGAGAAAAAATAAGTTCTATTCGTATACAGTCAATCCAGAAATCTATAATTAACAGTGATTTACTACATATTATCAAATGACTAGAAGAGAGGAGATCAAATGCACACATCACAAGGAAATGATTGTTATGCAGTGATGAGTATGCTAATTACACTAATTAGATCATCACATATTGTATTGTATGCATTGAAATATAACTCTGTACTCCATGAATATGTACAATCAATAATTGCAATAATTTTTTAAAAATTTTATCTTATTTTCCTATACTATCAAATTTTACTTCCCTACAAAAATCAGTTCCAACAGCAAAAAAACATGCTGATATTATATTCCAGCTAACAAAATATACTCTCTTTAATTCAATCACTTTCCAGATTTAGTCACATATACTTCTCCTTTAGAGAAAGACTTCTCTAAAGAGGTTCCCCACTTTTTCACCTGAATTTCTCAACAGCCAACTCATTCAAGCTCTAGAGTCAACCATCAGCACTAATAAAACACTAATGAGTCACCTTTAGTCTCAGTGTTATTGCTTACTCTGGTGATCAAATTTTATTTCATTTTTAATTAAATTCTCAGCAACATTAGATAAAGTAGTTCACTCACTCCATCTAAAAATACTTTTCTAATTTGGCTTATGGATTCCCCTTCTATCCTGATTTTTCTTATATCCAATGGATATTCAACTTAGTCTCTTTTGCACGATCCTCCTTTTATCTACTTTTATTTTGCCTAGATCATTCTTTGGATGATTTCATCCAGTCTCATAGCTTTAAATATCATCTATATAGGATTACTGCAGATCTAAATCTCCCCTTTGAATTCCAGACTTATGTTTACAACTGCCTGTCTAATAATTCCACTTGGATTTCTTTCTTTTTTTTTTTTTTTTGTCTTTTTCGTGACCGGTAAGGGGATCGCAACCTTTGGTGTGGTGTCGCCCACACCACGCTCAGCCAGTGAGCGCACAGGCCATTCCTACATAGGATCCGAACCCATGGTGGGAGCATCCCTTCGCTCCCAGCGCCACACTCTCCCGAGTGCGCCACGGGCTCAGCCCTCCACTTGGATTTCTAGGAGCCTTGTAATCCCCAAATCAAACTCTTTACATTTCTCTGCAACGTTTTTCTTAACTAATATCCCCAAGGCCAGTGAGTGACAGGGTAGTATATTTGTTCAGGTTTTGACTAAATTAAAAGTTTGCAATCTGATGATTCTCTCATATCTCCACTTCTGCAAATTTGGAATAGATTGATATCATCCTAACCTCTGACTTGAAATACTGCAATGGCTCTCTAACTGATCTTCTTAGTACAATTCTCGTTGGTTCATAATACAGCAGGCAAGTTAATAAGATAAATCAGATATATCAGCATTTTTACTTCCTTAGAAAGTGAAATATTTGGGGGCAGACTGGAGCATCTGGGTAACAACTAGGAAAAAAAAGGCAAAATACTAAAAGAAAATTTTTAAGGAGCATCAAAAATATCTGGAAGCAAGGAAGACTAGATAATCTAAGTTTCTGAAGAAGTCAAGTCCTCATGTCAAAGGGCTGCATCCATTTTTCTGAGAGAAGCATTTACTAATTCCAGGTATGATCAAAAACTGAAGCAGAGCGTCATTTATGGAAGACAGAAAAACTAGCAGAGATTTACATTGCATGTGAAAACTAAGAGATGAAATCAGAGATGTAAATAAATGCAAATGTAAATAGGTTATCAAAATATATCCAAACAGAAGAATGCAAAGAAAAAATAGAAAACCCAGAAGAGTACATGAGAGACAAGTATGATACATTCAGAAATATCTAAATCATATTCATGGTTTATTCTGCTCTTGCCACACTTATTTCTTTGCTTTTGCTTTACTTGAAAAATCACCAGATTCATTGCCATAATTTAAAACTTTTGAATCCTAAATATTTTTTTTCTCTAAAGTCAGGAAAATTACAAGGCTGTTGACTGACTATTGTTATTGTTGTGTATCTCTGTTTAGGACGTACAACTGAATGCAATCAGTCAGAAACAAGAAATAATTTCTGAAACTTTTGGCACATCACAGAAAATTTATCTTCTTTTGATAACCATGTACTTGCATACCTAGAAAAAATCTGACAACAGGTATAAAATTTTATGATTATTAAGAGAACTTGTCAAATAATTGAATATAAAATAAGTTAAAAGAAATCAATAGCTTTTATTTGAAACTAGCATAATTCATACATTTTGTTTATAGAGCAAATACAGATAGCCAACAATAAGCCAGGTAATTTTCTAGGTTCTTGCAAAATATCAATGAGCAAAATATACAGATTCTAGTCCCCTTACAATTTACATTTTAAAGTAGGCAGTCAATAGAAATGATAAATAGATAAATTACAAACATATGCGGGGAAGTGGTAATTGTCACAGGGAAAGAAAATTTAGAAGTAGATTAGAATTAATGGGATTTAACTCATTATTACAAGCAAAAGTAATAATAAAAATTATTATTATTATTATTATTATTATTATTATTATTATTATTATTTATTATTACTTTCCTACAATTTATCCTCTGCATTCAGATAATTAAGACAGCTTTCTAAAATGAAACTCGGCTATGCCAAACGTTTGCTCAAAACTCCTCCTCAGTTCTCAAGTCATTACCGTAACATAAACGGAATGCCATGATTTTGTTTTAATCTACATCCAGATACTATCTGCATTTGATGAGATATTTTAGAATACTGAAATGCTTCTTTTTCTTGTTAAAATATCCTACAGCCACCTGTAAGACTAGATAGTTCATATTTAAACTATAAGACCCTACTGAGTTTTGCTACTGTTATAAAACTTTTGTTGTCTAGCCAAGATAAAGTTAATCAATCTCAGCTTTATTTGTGATTTGATATATTTATATATATATATA
>NW_007733667.1:80030-85030 GCF_000696425.1 Galeopterus variegatus | reverse complement strand
AGTTATAAAGAACAGAAAAGAGCTATGAACAATTAACAATTAAATGAAATTTTAACAATTGTGCTAAAGGAAACTTTTGGACCTGATGGATATGTTTAATACCTTAATGGTAGTGATAGTTTCACAGGTGCATGCCTATGCCCAAATTCATCAAATTGTATATATTTAATATGTGCAGCTTTTTGTTCATCAATTATATCTCAATAAAGCTGTTAAAAAAAAGAAAAGTAACTTTAGGGAAAATGTGTTCATAATTTAAGTAAATAAATTATAAGGCTTAAGCATATAGCTTTATGTTAACTGTCGTCACTTCTAAACTATTAAAGTCAAGAAACTGAGATGCTCATCCATTATTTTTTTTGTAAATAAACACTGTTAAACACTGTATATGTTGAACACTGAATATAGTTAACTACTTTTATTTATTTTATATTATGATTCCATGCATGTGAATGTTTTATTTTTTTAACGGTATATTAGAGAAAATGTCTAATATAGTTTCTGATAACATACCTGGTCTTATCATAAGGCAAAGTAGGTGGATGTTAATTTAAATATATGTGGAGGGGTTCACCAGATCCCCTCCATATGTCATTCCATATCAATTTATTTTTAAATCAGAAATATTTTTCCGTGTCTAATTAAAATCAAATATTCTGAAAGATGATCTAATTAGCATAAAATCTTATAGAAGAATTTATTGATAGCCAGCCACAATCAAAGCCCAGAGGAGATAGATATAGGTTAGGCACTTGGTAGAGGAAGGCGATATTTAACAGGTGCAGAGCAGGTGGCAACTGGAGAATCAAGAAGATTCTATAGCAGACACAATGCATGTATTTATTGTATTCATTCCCCAAACCTGCTTTCCTCCTCCATTGTCCATTCTGTGTAGGAGAGCCATGTTTCTAACTGGTAAAGAACATGGGCAAGAGTGTAACACCTGCTTCCAGGCTGTCAGTATATTTGAGGTTATAGATTAATTGAATATTGAGTGAAATTCTCTTCACTTTATCTACCAAGTGAGAAAAAAATCAGATTTTGTGACTTCTTCCTTTGTTCCACCTGCCCTTCCTTTTTACCCCTCTCCTTTCCCTATTCTTCTCCTTTTCTCCTTTTTTGTCTCATTCCTTCTCCAAATTTCCTCCTCCTTCTATTGCCTCTTCTTCATTTCTCTCTCTCTCCCATTTTGTTTGTTTATTTTATTTTATTTTTTGAGATCACCATCAATACTCAAAGGTGTGTGGATGGCTGTGTGGTTGTCTCTATACATCCCATGGATATCTAGATACCTCCATGTAGGATCATCTACTTGAAATTCTAGGGGAAACAATTATCTTTTCTGACCCATCACTAGGTTCATGGCTGATTCACAGGAGAAAAGTATGCAAATAAATTTAACACAGGTTTTTTATAACATAGGATCATCTGGAAATTAAAGCCCAAAGAACTAGTTGAACCTGTTTATTTTTATGTTTAATTTTGATTAGGACAGTTGTAGAGAAATATGATTGGAGGACAAAATATTATGATCTAATCATAATGAACTGGGGGTAACTTAGCAAGGCTTGTTTGTTCAGAATCTTCTTTGTGTCACCGTGTCTTCAGGGTTAAGAATGTTCCTTTCCTTTAGGTAAAAGGAGGTTAGGGAGGGCACCACTTGAGTGAAGATCCCCTCACCTATTTTAGGGGAATGTCAGAGAATCTTTCCTAGATTCTTATGGAATGCTTCAGGGAAGGACAGGGAAAAGTCAGAGTGACCTTCCTGCGTCTGCTGTTTTCTAAAATACCAAATTGTCGTATTTGGGGGTTGCATGTCCTCAACCCCATCAAAACTTGAATGTTTATGGAAACTAGGATTGTGAAATGTATATTTTTCCCAATAGTTTTAAAAATAGAATATTTAATTTTTTGTTTTCAACAGTATAGGGTACAGTAAATTCATGTATTTTTAATTGAGTATTATAGTATAGATTCCAAATCAGCCATAAATTAGGTCAAAAATATGTTTTAAATTTATATTTTCAGGAATTAATTTATATGAAATATACTACAAATGAATGGTAATTAAGTAGCATCTAATTATTTATATAATGATTATTTTTATAAAAACATAAGACGACACAGAATAAGTATTCACTTTAAAAAAGCCATTAGAATTAAAACTCTTTGATTATGATGGAGACAAATTTTACTATTTATAAATTCATTCTATTTCCTCCTTTTAGAAATTTCTTAATTAATTATAATATGTAAATTTATGGGAGCTTTCCTAAAACATAAAAGCTACTAAAAGCATCCATGCTTTTTTTTTTTTTTTTTTGGTTCTAAAATATGATAATAATATCATTCTTTGAAATGATGGCTTCTAAAATCAATTTTATCTTGTCACTTCCCTAGGGATTCTGCAATAGGAGAAAATTACTTTATAATAGAAAGTATTCAGAAATCAATCCAGTAGAGTGTATTGTATCACATTTATAGCTCCTTATTTTAGAGCAAGTGAAATCTCCATGTGTTCTTTAAAACATTTTGTACTGTTAACTTGTGTGACTTGTAATTAATCTCAGTGTAACAGAGCAGCAGGAAAATATTCCTGAGGTTTAAGAATGTTTCTTTTTTTAATTTTTCTTACAATATGTAATCTAGAGATGTCATAAGAAAATTAGTTTTTCTAAAATTCTAATGCAATATTCTTGCAACTCCTGACAAATTAGCAGCAAGTTGCTCTTTTGTAGGTTTTTATCCTTTTTTAAATTTTTTTTTTATTTTTTCACTTTATTTATTTATTTTATTTTGTTTTATTTTGTCAGTATACAATGTGGTTGATTATTGCGGCCGATTACCAAAACCTCCCTCCCTCTTCCCACACCCCCCTCCCTTCCAACAATGTCCTTTCTGTTTGCTTGTCCTATCAATTTCAAGGAATTGTGATGGTTGTGTCTTCTCCATCCCCCCACACTCCTGGTTGTTTGTGTATTTATTTATTCATTCATTCATTCATTCATTCATTCATTCATTTATTTTTAGCTCCCACAAATAAGTGAGAGCATGTGATATTTCTCTTTCTGTACCTGACTTGTTTCACTTAACATAATTCTCTATAGGTCCAACCATGTCATTGCAAATGGCAGTATATCATTCTTTTTTATAGCAGAGTAGTATTCCATTGTGTAGATATACCACATTTTCTATATCCACTCATCTGATGATGGACATTTGGGCTGGTTCCAACTCTTAGCTATTGTAAAGAGTGCTGCAATGAACACTGGAGAACAGGTATACCTTCGACTTGATGATTTCTGTTCTTCTGGGTATATTTCCAGCAGTGGGATAGCTGGGTCATATAGTAGATCTATCTGCAATTGTTTGAGGAACCTCCATACCATTTTCCATGTAGGTTTCTTTCAAAGTTATTACTACATTGAGGTGATCATTTTACCCTGACAGTAAACTGTATTTTTACTGCTGTCTTCAGTTCTATTCTACCAATTTATTGAATATCTCCTCCTGCTTTTTACTGGTCCCTGAAACTCAGCATGTTTTAAAATTTTATTTTCTATTTGTCAACTGGTTGAGACAGATCACTTCTCTGAGCATTGGTTTATTTATATGAAAAATTAATAAATTGTCCTAGTCGATTTCTAATCTTTGTCCTGGATCTTAGTTGCATGAGGTTTTCTTTTGGCCTTTTTATTCTGCTCTCCCCAAGGATAAGCTCCTCATGATTTCCTTCTTTAAATGACACCACAATGTATCTGAGTATTCACATTCAAATTTTCAAATTTTATCTTTCTCTTTACCTGCAGTCCTTCGCAAAAAAATTCTACATATTTTGTTACTTTTGAAGTTCTTTCCCTTCTCCATTCTGTTCTCATTTCTGTCCTATCGATTTAGATCCTCATTAATTTGATCCTGAATTCCTGGCATAGCTCTCTAATTATGTTTCTTTCTAGCCTCTCCCTTTTCAAATCATTCTTTTTGCTATTCTCACGAATCAGAACAGCTCCAGTCATATTCAAATGAATTCAATGATCACCCTGCCTACCAAATTAACCATAAAAAAATAACATCCTGCCATTCAAGATTTCTATAGCTATCTCCAACCCTCCCCCTACTGATTATACCAAATTTACATAAAACTGTGCTCTAACTGAACAATATGATTTTCTTAATGTCTTTTTTGTACCATTTTTTTTTCTTGATGATGCTTAGTTTTATTTAGTTGGATTTGGCTTTAATTTCTAAAAATTCCGTGTGTGTTATATGTTTTTCTTTCTTTAGAATTTATTTCTTTTTCGTCAAAGGGCAAGTTTTTCATGAAATGAAAGTGCTATCCAGTTGCCATGGCAATTTTATAATCAAAAGTAAAAGAACCTAGGACCAACCAAGGACCGACTCACTAATTTTTTTGAACAAGAAAACTGACTACCAAATGGTTCAGTGATTTGACAGTGTCACCATTTACTTGATGACAGATCTGGAGCTACAACAGATAGCTTAACTCACAATCTGGAGAAGTATTGAAGTGCTGGTTAGTTTTATTTTGGTGCATCATAGTACATCACACTTTCATTATTGTGGTTATTCAATTCTTTCTTAAGTTAAGATATTTTTATATTTATAGTTTTCTTCTAACAGATTATCATCTCCTTAACTGCAAAGAATATGCCTCATTTATCCTTCCTATTACTCTATTAAATGAAAAAAAATGTGTAAAAAATATCTTTAGGTCATAAAGTCACAATCAAGGATTTCATTTAACTGAAATACTCATGAAATCACTGATGATACCTCTCTATATTTCCATATATTTGATTAACTAAGAAATTCTGCTCCGATGAGATCAGCTAAATTATAGTGCCTTGGCAAGCTTGGAATATAGTGTGCAGTCATGTTCACATGTCTTGCAAAACATTATCATTAGACCATTTTAACACAAAAAAGTTTACATGCATACTGTTGAACTTTAAAATAAAGCATTCATTAACAAAACTAAA
>NW_007733667.1:77659-79845 GCF_000696425.1 Galeopterus variegatus | reverse complement strand
TATTTTTATATTTATAGTTTTCTTCTAACAGATTATCATCTCCTTAACTGCAAAGAATATGCCTCATTTATCCTTCCTATTACTCTATTAAATGAAAAAAAATGTGTAAAAAATATCTTTAGGTCATAAAGTCACAATCAAGGATTTCATTTAACTGAAATACTCATGAAATCACTGATGATACCTCTCTATATTTCCATATATTTGATTAACTAAGAAATTCTGCTCCGATGAGATCAGCTAAATTATAGTGCCTTGGCAAGCTTGGAATATAGTGTGCAGTCATGTTCACATGTCTTGCAAAACATTATCATTAGACCATTTTAACACAAAAAAGTTTACATGCATACTGTTGAACTTTAAAATAAAGCATTCATTAACAAAACTAAACATTAAAGTTTAAAAAAGAAGCCAAATATGCTGACACCAGAAGTACTAAAATAACCTAGAATGTTTCTTGTAACCCTTACCTTAGATTCCTGCATGTAGGATGTAACCTAGTAACAATTCAAAATCTATATACATGAACTAGCCAATAGAAAAACAGATGTAATGATTAGGGAGCTGTCTTATTTTCTCTCTCCTTTTATTCTCATTCTTCCTGTTACTATAAAATATTCAGTTCTGTTGACCCCCTTTGAAGTACATTTCTCAAGGTTTCCTAAGCTATGTGTTTCTAGGCTGCAGTCATCATATTGGCCCAGTAAACTCCATGCTTATACGTTCAAACTCAGGGTTTTTTATGTCAGCATATCTATACCTGTACTTCCACTTATGTTTATATCTGTATCTACAAAGAATCATCTTTTTAAAAATAATAGCAGAACATAGCACCTCTTTTCTGCAAACATGCTAAAAAACATTCAGACATGGCAAAAAAATTATTTTCTATAGTCTTATGAAGTTACATAATTTCATTGCAATTAAATTATGTAATTTAATTGTGAAGTTTGAAAAATATGACATAACTGATTGGGGTGGATTGATATTTTATTGATTAGTTAAACTTAGTTTATCAGTTGTGAAGGTTAATTCTAGGTGTCGGCTTGGTTAGATTAATGAATGCCAAGAAACCTGGTAAAGCTATCTTCTTAGGTGTGTCCAAGAGATTGTTTCCAGCAGAGATTAGTATGACAGCTTGAGTGGATGGGATGGACAAGCCTCTCCCTCAGTGTGGGCAGGAACCATCCAACCCACTGGGGGCACAGAGAGAACAAAAACAGAGGAAAAAAGTAAATCTCTCTATCCGCTAGAGCAGGGTTACACTCTTCTCTCCTGTCCATGGATATCAGAGCTTTAAACTCTTCAGCTTTTGGGTTCCAGGACTTACACCAAGGACACCATTAGCTTCCCTGGTTCTGAGGCCTTCAGTCTTGGACTGAGCCATGCTACAGGTATCCAGTTTATAGACGGCCAGTTGTGGGACTCCTCTTCACAATCATGTGAGCTAATTATCCTAATAAATCCCCTTTCATATACTTATAAAATATCCTATCAATTCTATCTCTCTGGAGAACCCTGAGTAGTACACCAGTTATTCATGAAAGTAGGATTCGCTCATAGTTAAGCTACCAGCTCAGGACCACCTTTGATAAAAATAGCATACTCTTGAATATTGCCCAGATGTCTATACAAAATCCCATTGTTTTTGAAGAAGAAAAATTCTCACTTCTAAGACATCTTGTGATTTGACTCTGATATTATCCAAACAAAATCAAAAATGAACACCCAGAATATATACACACACATAATATATAATAATTATCATCTGGTATGCTTAAATATACTTTTTAAAAAATATATATATATTTTGGGCATAATTTAATACTTAATAGATTTTTTTTGAGAAAGTGGATATTATGTAAGATTGCTGAGAATATTCCAGTAGAATTACAAAGACAAAAATAATTCCAAGAAAAATTAAATAATCAAAAATAAAGTTAGAAACAAAGAGGAGTTTTTAAACAATGCAAACTCAGTATTTTGCACAAACAAATCTAGTTAAAAGAAATAATCATTTTTATTAAAGGACGTGCTTGGTGGTGACTGATAATGAAAATTTCCCTTGTCCTATGTTTGAATGTGTCTTGGTTTTACTTCATGTAGATAGATTTAGTGGGAAATTCGAGGCTGGCTCTAGATTATAAAAAATGATGACAATAAATTCAGTTAAATGTAAAAAAAAA
>NW_007733667.1:74561-76961 GCF_000696425.1 Galeopterus variegatus | reverse complement strand
AAAAAAAAATCTAAATGTGAAAAAATACAGTCTCTCAAATTGGTCATTTTTCATTGTCAAAAAATTATTGATATAATTAGCTGAAACTCTTAAGTAAACAAAATACTTCATCACTGTGAAGGCATAGTCAGTGTAACTAAACTGTCATCTGGACGAATTGGACACTGTCATATGAAAACTGGACTTTCAATTCTGGCACTTATGTGATAAGTGACATTACCAAGTCGTTTAAGCTTTCTGATACTCAGTTATCACATTTGTAAAATGAGAATGATATATCAAATTCAAAGAGTCACATTAAGTCTAAAGTGAAATAGAATGATTGTGATTGGACACAGAATCTACCCCTTAGCAGAAACCCTTCTTCCCTCCCTCAGTCCAGGGCGTCTGGTTTTGCTTAGCCAGATACACTGATTAAGTCACATTCCTATAAGCTTTTAGATATTACTGTCTGTGCTAGTGGACAACATCACAGTGTTTAAAGAATCCAGACAGGCAAAATGTAGTGAGCTTACTGTACCCCATGAATATTCATAACCAATAAAAAAAAATGTAGTGAGGTTGGAATTCAGATGAAATTAAATATTTCTATATGATTTAGTTAATTCGTATGATAGAACAAATATCTTGTGGTTATGGCAAAAAAAAAAAAAAAAAAAAGTTCTGGAGTCCATCAACACACACCACCTTTTTAAAGGTCTGTATTGAGGATTTCATCTCCGATTTGTCCCCTTGGTCATTGAGTGAGAAAAAAAAAAAAAGACTGTGTTTCTCGCACTATACTCTTATGCTTATGACACCGGATGTGTATATACAAATACATAAACTGTTTTTCCTCTGCGCTCACACTGCAATCCATACAGAAGATGTCTGTGATCAAATGCGTGGGAGTTTTTACCCACACACCAAGTAATCAATTCTGTAGCAGACACCAGCTGGGGATCCTCTAATTCGATTCTGACACTATCTGATAGTAGATAGTGTAGATCCAATAGGGTAAGGGCTCAGTTCCCTGAATTACCACCCTACCCAGCACTTTTGATGCCAATTGCAAGCTCAAGGTTATTTTTTCTGTGCTTCTGACCAACTGGCTATAAATTAGGATTCCCACAACCCTTGGGTTTGATTAATTTTCCAGAAGGGCCCACAGAACTCAGGAAAACACTTATTTATGTTTATCAGTTTCTTATAAAGGATATTACAAAAAAAATACAGATAAAGAGATATATAGCGCAAGGTATGGGACAAGAGTTGTAGAACTTCTGTGATTTCCCCAGGTGCACCACTCTCCAGGAACCTCCATGTGTTCAGCTATCAGGAAACTCTCCAAACCCAGTCTTTTGAGTTTTTATCAAGGCTTTACTACGAAGGCAAGATTGATGAAATTATTGATGATCAACTTAAACTTCAGCCTCTCACCCCTCCCTGGGTGTTGGGGGATGGAATTGAAAGTCCCAACCCCCTATTCCTGCCTTGGTCTTTTTGGTAACTAGACTCCATCCCGAAGCTACCTAGTTGCTGCCAGCTATCAGCCAACTTATTAGCACAAAAAAAGACATCACTCTGGAGGTTCTAAGGATTATACTTGTCATATACCAGGAAAAGGGGACCAAGACAAAAAAAAAAAAAAAAAAATGTATTCACAATATCATAGTCAGGGTCTTTTGTACAATATATGTAAAGCACAACAGAGTTTTGTAGTCCTAGATTAGGAATTACAACCCAGGTTTGTGTTGATAATGGTGTTGAAGATTGTTGCCACTGTGTTAACTAGCAAATTAGCAGATGGAGTGTGCAAACAATGGGTACAGGTAGTGAAGAAAAAGCCATAGAATATGAGTAGTGAGGTCAGAACCATCATTCTGTACTCCTAGTTTTGATAAGCCCCTTTGCTATATTTAGGTCCCTCCTATGAATGGGATATGGGTTTTCTATCTGCCTAAGTCCAGGAAAATTTTGGCATAAGCAAAAGGTCCCCCTTCCTTCTTGTGGTTCCTGCCTTGACCCTTTGATTTCCTGATGACTCGTGTTCTATTCATGTCTCATCCTCTACATTTATGATTTTCAATTGTTTTTACATGAGTAATTTTAAAAAAAAGTATGTTGAACAAGTAAATCAAATGAGGAACAGCTAGCCCATAGCCCCACCGTTTATCTGCACTCGTCCTCCCACGTACTTACGAAGGCACCGCAAACACACTGCTCTAGAACTGTCAAGATTCCCTTTACTGGTTCCAACAGAGACCCACCTATTTCTCCTTTATCTCAGATTGATTTTCTCTTGGGAGATCTAAAATATATATATTTGAACCCAAGGATTAATGGCTTCTCCCTACTCATGCATTATTTTAACAAAAGTTTCCAATGCTTTCACCTGAAATTAAGTGCCATCGGAGGAAA
>NW_007733667.1:67449-74248 GCF_000696425.1 Galeopterus variegatus | reverse complement strand
TGCATTATTTTAACAAAAGTTTCCAATGCTTTCACCTGAAATTAAGTGCCATCGGAGGAAATATCCTTTAATTCACATCAAGGAGCTGATTCCAACCTATTAGAAATGCTGTTCCTTTATCCTGTCCCAAATATCTTAGTAAAATGCTCAGGGCCTTATCAGACTAGTAAATACCATTAAGTCTGAGTTTTATTATCTGCAAATGCTAGCACCTAGATTATTATATTTAACCAACCTAGTAACCATATAAAATTTATTATTACTCTTTTCATACGAATAACTGAGGCTCATGAGGGTTAAATGACATACATAAGATCATTCAGCTCGACAGTGATAGAGAAAATGGACTGACTTAAACTCTATGGTAAACTATATATAAATATATATATTTTAATGCACACTTGTCTGAGTTACCATAACTTTCAGATAATTAAAATTCAATATTGACATAAAACCTTATGCCAACTGCAATTTTGGAATTTGGGCTATACATTGATAAGACAAAGTTCAGTAACGTAGATATTTTTTAAGTTAAGGCTACATAGGGTTTATAATGAAGTAATCCTTTCACTTGCTAATATGCTTTAGGTGGATCGAAATAGACTTTTGAATAAAATCACTTCTATTCAAAGAGATATGCTTAAGTATGCACTCTGAAAAATCTTCTATATTTTCCATAGTCCTTCATATGTTGCAAATATTGTTGACTCATGGTTTCTCAACCCATGTTCCGTTACTACTAATCACATTTCTGTGCTCCCCTGATTTGAGCAGCTCTTAAAGAATATATATGAGTGTATACTTCCAATGATGTCCCAACAGTTAAGATGCTTACCCATTTCTGTGCCTGCCATATTGGGGTGGATGCTATAAAAGTGAATTAATTTAACCATTATTAATGACTTTTGTTAAAACTCACAATTTATGTCTTAATGATGTTTCTTTCCCACAAGTGATTCTACAGGAAAAATGTAGAGGTAAAATCATTTATTTTCAATGAGATAGACTGGCTTTATAGGTTAATGCACTTTCATTCCAAAGGTAAACTCTATTATTTTAGTCAATTAACTTTTTGTCCTTTGCTCAAAGTCCAGAATGATAAGAAATTACTTTGTTACTTTATCCAACCTGAAAATTTCTGTGAAGCTGTAATTACTGTACTAAGAATTTTAGACTCATTGCACTTTACCAGTCTTGAAAAGACCGCATGGTATCCAATATAAGTGGAATTTTCCTTAATGGCTTTTATCTGATGGTCAAGAACTTTTTAAAGTAATAGAGCTAAGGTCTTAAGTGATCATCTGGTAGAAATAACTGCACTGGAAGGAAAAGGAGTTTTGATGAATACCCTTCTACAAATGCTGCAGGAGAGTGCTTTTACTGTAAATGCAAAAACTAAAAATGAAGTCTGCAACTGTAACAAGAATTTAACACATACCCTAATTCTTGGCATTCTGCATTTCATGTCTGTTTCAACTGATTCTTAACTGGGATATTGCCACTAAAATTCATCATAAATCACATACATATGCTAATTATTTTAAGTTACTACTTTGCATCTGGAAGATCAGATTTGAAAGCTTGCATTGAAACCACACTTCTGAGCTTGGCATTCATGAATGAAAATCTGTTCCTCAGACTTCTCTAAACTTTCCTCCTCTTGTCTTCCCAAAGTGATTTATGCTATCATTTGGCTTACTGGAAATGTTGTATTCTTTCCTGAACTCCAATATTATTTATTATCAGGATCAATCATTTGGCATTTATTGTATACATCCTTAGACTTTCCGGAGGCAGCAAAGACTGTATATATGTCAGTAAACTAAACCTATTTTTTAAAATTTTTATTTATATTTATACATATTTCTGGGGTACAGAGCTATCAGTACTTGTGTACAGTATGTGATGATCAAATCAATATTCTTAGTATGTTCATCATTACAAATCATAATTACTTTTTGTGTCCCTTACCCAATTACTCCCTATCCCCCCTTCCCCTTTCCCACCTCTCATAACTATAGGTCTGTTCTTTCCTTCTGATAGTTCAACATTTTATTATGGTTTTTCTTTCTTTCGTATGTTCATCATTACAAATCATAATTACTTTTTGTGTCCCTTACCCAATTACTCCCTATCCGCCCTTCCCCTTTCCCACCTCTCATAACTATAGGTCTGTTCTTTCCTTCTGATAGTTCAACATTTTATTATGGTTTTTCTTTCTTTGTTTGTTTCTTAGCTCCCACTTATGAATAAAGACATGCAGTACTTCTCTTTCTGTATTTGGCTTATTTCACTTAATTTTATCCAAGCTCATCCATATTGCTGCACAATGGAATACTTCTCAGCCATAAAAAATAATGAAATTCTGCCAAACCTATTGTTAATGATACTAATGGGGAAAATAAACCAAGACCTTAAAAGGCGGTATGTAACGGACAAAACAGTATTTGATATTATTAGCAAGTCATAAGGAAAAAGGAGTCGTCTTGCTGGAAGTGGCTCCACTTGGCAAATAGGGGCCATATGAGGACCTGAATCTGATAACTTTTTATTTTTTTTTCACAAGAACACTGTTACTTAATGACAACTGTTAGGGAAGATAGAAGAACTTAATTTAAGCCAATGAATTATTAGTGTTTACTGAAGAAGAGTGTATAGGCAGCTATGCAGCAAGAATATTAAATTGATGTTCCTGATAAAGATTTTAGTTCAATGGTTAACTTAAACACTTTAAAAATAATATGCATAGCAGCACTATTAGCTATTTTAAGAAACTGAAGGGCCGGCCCGGTGGCGCACTGCTATAGTGTGCCACTTAGGAAGCGCGGCGGCGCTCCTGCCGAGGGTTCGGATCCCACATACAGACCGGTTCCCGCTCACTGGCTGAGCCAGTCACGGGAACAACACCGAGGGTTGCGATCCTGTTGCCGGTCCTGGTCCGGTACGGGGGCGACACTGAGGGTTGCGATCCATTGCCGGACACGGAAAAAGACAAAAAGGAAAAAAAAAAAAAAGAAAGAAACTGAAGTAGAATGTCCCAATTTATAGGTATATTGATGTTAATTTATTTCTCAGTCATAATATTTAACATACACTTGACTAAATAAGAATGAAAAGCCCATCTGTCTTGTAGAATATTTTCCTATTAATAACACTAATAATTAGTTCAGTGTGATTTCTAAAATAAAATCTTAAATACCAAGATTTTGTTGTTGGAATTAGCTAAAATGATGTTATTATAAATCACATCTTATTAATAAAAACTCATAAAAATATACAAGTGAAATAAATTCTGAAGTATTATAATGAAACATAACTCTTAAAACTCACATATTGTTAAAAGACATTTTTTATTTTAAATGTTTAAGAAATATTTAATGTGTTACCAACAATGCTTTGTTTTGAGAAGTATACAAGAAATATTGTATATTACTGATCTCATAAAGTTATAAAGATAAACATAATATACATAAACTATATTTATGCAATTGTAAAATATTTTAGGAATTATGAATAATGTAATTGAGCTTCAAAGTAATGTGGTCCAGAGAAGTTGCACGAGAATTATGAAATAGGATACATTTAGATGATCTAATGAAGAAAACATTCCAGTTTGAAGGAACAGCTCAACCAAATGTAGACAAGCCAAACTAAACACATAATATGTGATCAAGATGTGAGAAATTATTAACAGTAGTTAGTATAAACAGGAAAGGCCCAAATGAAAAGCTTCTTAGTTAACATCTAGGGACAGATATTATAACATATTGAAAAAATAGGAAGAGCTATTATAGGTCTTGGACACAGGTGAATAACAAAAAAGCAATATTCTAGAAATCTTAGGCTGACAAGTGAATGTAAATTAGACTACAATGGAACAAGAATCCCAAAGGGAATGAAATATCAAGGAAAATAATACAAGGTAGAAATGTGGAGAATTGAGATGACAGCAGTCAGGTGAAAAATGTATTGCAAGAAGAAAAATGGTTCAAGTAATAAAATTATGTGACTTTGACAACAATTAAATGTAGAACATTAAAGGAAAATAGTGGAAGGAAGGAAAGGAAGGACAAAGGAACTTATTTAGATGGATTGTGAACACATACATAATAGTTTATTATATACCCTGAATCTTGGGTAGGTTGGGCCATGGAGATTAAGGAATAAAGTGCAAAGAAATTCTGGTGTCTTTTTAGTAGATATGATTATGGTAATGGTAAGCAGAAAATCAATTCTGCAGCCAACTTCCACGAAATACATGATTAATCAAATGAATAAATGTGTTGATGGTAGTAGTAGCTGGGATTCTCGATTCCCAGTGTGGAAAAGAAAAAAACAGATATGGATAAACAATAACAGAATACATGGTAATGAACCGGACCCAGAAGTATCTGTGAGAACTTATGATACCTATAATGTGTGGATGTACATGCACACACGTTTATAAGCATATGCATCTATAATATATAGAAGTGTATGCATTCACATGTGCATTTAATAGTATTTGCAGGTTTGTGTATGTATATGTGTGTATGTATGCATTAATTTCCTAGCCCTGTGCAAAAAAAATGGCAAAGAGGCAAAAATAGCCCACTGGAAATGAGCACTCCTATTCCCTAGATATTGATCTCTAATAACATGAAATCTTGAACACACAGCTGATTACAAAGCTGGGGCAGGTTAGGTATGAAATGAGCCTAGAACATCTTCTATGCGGGAAAAGTAAGGATGGAAGTGGGTCGCAAGGAAACAGGAGCTATCTTACTTAAAGGGGCTCCACTAGGCAAATAGGGGTCATTTGAGGACTGAAATATTTAAATTAATTAAACACGGAAAAATAGGAATTCACTCATCTATCCCTATTTATTTATTTATAATATGCCATATATGTTAAATGTACATAAATATGTTGCCCATTTTTATATTGCACACACACACACAGAGCAGAAATGAGAGCTCTTTTTCATTTCAGAATGCAAGAGTAGAATTCTAAATGTGTAGGGAGTGCTGAAATTAAAAAACACATCATTTGTTAACCATCACAGTAAAGACTGGATGATAAATCTATAGCGAAGTTTAAATGAAAAGCAGGATACTGCACTGTCCTCACAGAACTTCTTTTTCGTTGGAAGGAAGATGAAAAATCAAAACAAAACAGTAATTAAAAGGTGAAAATATTGTCAATCTATAGCGAAGTTTAAATGAAAAGCAGGATACTGCACTGTCCTCACAGAACTTCTTTTTAGTTGGAAGGAAGATGAAAAATCAAAACAAAACAGTAATTAAAAGGTGAAAATATTGTTTAATACCCTGACCAGCTGATCAAAATTGGCATCAACTGTGAGTGACAGATGGACATCATTTGTTTCCAGATGTGATGTTCTTAGAAAACACAATCATCTATGTTGTATTCTGACCAATAATATATAACGTCAACTTAGTTATGAGGAAACATCTGACAAACAGAAAATGAGAAATACTCTATTTACAAAAATAAATGGCAGAGCTTTGTTTTCATCAAAAACATCAATGTCAAAATGATAGTAGTATGCCATGGAAATGTTCCAAATTAAGCAGACTAAAAGACATGATAACTAATTACAATCTAGGTTTAGACTTAGATTACATCCTCTATTGGAAAAGTGAAAAGACTATAAAGAACATCTACAAATCAATCAATAAAGTTGGAATAAGGGTGGTAGATTGGATAAAAATAATTTTATAAAGTTATGCAGTTTCTAAATGTATTGTGGCTATTATTTGAATATAATAATATTCAAATTCACAGAAAATGCACATAGAAGATCTTATGGGTAAAGGGCCATAATGCATGCAACTTACATTCGGTCAAATGTTATTTTGGTTGTTTCTGTGAGGATGTTTTTAAATGAGTTTAACATTTAAATTGATATGCTGAGTAAAGCAGATTGCCAAGCCTAATGTGGGTGGGCTTATTCAGTTGAAGGCCTCCATACAAACAAAGGCTGATCCTCCCCAGAATAAGAGGAAATTCCTCCTGCCTGACTACCTTTCACTTGTCTTTAACCCCATCACTCTCTTGAATTACAGACATAATACCTAACTGCATACTCAACATTACAACTTAGATATCAATTCAGCATTTCAAATATAATATTTTGAATTTGTATACCTTTAAAAACAAGGTCTGAGGCAAAATCTTGGTTTTTGCCTTCCTGGCACTTCAGAGTTCTACCTAGTTAAGTAGACTTTAGAGGCAATAGAAGAAGCACTGAGAAAGAAAAGCAGAGCGATGCTGTGGTGCATTTTTGAATGGGACACTGGCAACCTATGGAACCGTTCTCCACAGCTGTACCAAAATAAATTTGTCCAGATACAGTTGGACCACAAGCATCTGTTACATTGTTCAAAGGCAAACTCTTTTTCTTTCCTTTAAAACCTAATATTTTAGTTATTTATTGATGCATAAGAAATTACCCCCAAACTTAGTGACTTAAAGCAATAAACATTTACTGTCGTACAAAAGAATGGCTTTGCCTATTGTTCCTAGTTCAGGTTTTCTCAAGAGAGTGCAGTCAAGATCTTGCCAGTCAAGATCTTGCAGGGAACTGCAATACTCCCCATCTCTGCCAATGGACATTTTACGTGTACAGAACACATTTCAAAAAACAAATAAAAGCTTGAAAATGCTTAGGGCCAGCACATGGATCACTTGAGAAAATGTGGTGCTGATAACAACAAGGCCACGGGTTCAGATCTCTATATAGGGATGGCCAGTTAGCTCACTTGGAGAGTGTGGTGCTGACAACACCAAGTCAAG
>NW_007733667.1:55367-66985 GCF_000696425.1 Galeopterus variegatus | reverse complement strand
TATATATATGAAAATGCAAATAATTTAGTTCTAAAAATTACACCAATAATAATGATTATTAACTTTTATTTTGTCTTGTTACATGGCAGGCATAAAATCTGTAGCTAAATATTTAAAGTGTTACCTGTTAGGATTCTGACTGATAACCATACAATTTAAGTATTTATATCTCAAATATGAGTTAGCTCAGACTTCTAAAAGTGAACTAATTTCTTCTGGTTGTACAACTATTAAAAATTAACTCATGGGTATGTTCACATTTGATAATGTATTTATCTGAACAGTATAATTTGTGAACTTTTCTTTATGTTTATGGCACTTTAATATATATTTTTAAAAGTGTGTGTTCTTAAGTGCTGTTACATATATAGTTCAAGGTTTTATGATTTTAGAACATATGTGGATAAGAAATAAATGTCCTTAAAATTAGAAAAAAATAGACTTGTAGGTATGGCTAAGCTAGTTGGCCAATCCCTTTTAAAGCCTAGAAATTTATATGTCCAGTTTTTAATAATATAAGCCCCATAATGAATAAATATTCTATGCTACTTCCTATATACCTTACCTTATCATGCATACAGGAAGGCCTAAGTATTGTTTTAAATGGAAATGAATGCAAGGAATTGAAGTGCATAGTCAATGACTGGAAGGTTTTGCATGTTCAACTGGAAGAATTAAATAGCCTTTTAATAAGGTGTCGAAAATTAGCGAATCAATAGATTCTCTTGGTGGATGTATATAAAACATCTAAGCTAATTTTTCATTTAGGCAGTTGGGGATTTGGAAGAGATGATCAGTGAGGGAATCATTAATTATTGTTGAATGGATTTTATATTGTGGCAAAAGATGTTCAGATTGATAAGAACAATTTGGTAGGACGGTGAGGAAAACCTTGATTCATTTGAGGTCAAGAGGGAATGAGGGATGTGGAATTGATTTTAATAGGTTTAGAAAAGTATTATGAAGAAATTAATTATAAAGCAGAGTACAGAATTGAAGCAAAAGCTAAGAAGAATATTGAGATAAGACAGGCTTTTCCTAAAGAAGGGAAGTATTATATACGGCTTACATGCTGATAGAAATAATCCAGTAGAAAGTTAACATTAATGATAAATGAGAGAGAAGCCGGAATTACTTTTGGGATGCCCTTGAGTACAAAAGAGGGGATTGGATTTACACAAAAGTGGAATATTGGACAGCCTTCCTTTCTAAGAAAAGGAATGTCAGAAAGGATGCTTAAAGGTGCAAATACAGTAATGTGATTTGTGGAGAGGGCTGGTGGAAAGTTTCTTCTGATTACTTCTATTTTCTCATTGAAAATACATATCACCATTATTTACCACTTCTGATTGAAGAGAGGGGACTAGCTAATAAAAATTTAAAGAGAGGGAGAAGTTTGTTTAAGAGTGAATGTACATTCAGTAAATACCATAGAATTGATGAATAAAATAGACTGGTGTCTATTTGATATTGGTGGTCATGAATTTAAAGAATAGTCATCGAAGTTGTGCATTTTTCTCCATCTGTGTTTAGTTGTCCTGGAGAAGTTGAAGAGTAAAGAGAAAATTAAATTTAATTAGGTTGGTGTTTTTCCAGCCAGAATAATAGAGATAAAGAAAAAAATAAGGATAATTATAGTAATAATTTATGTAGGCTGAATAAGGAGAGGACTGAGGATGTAATGGGGCTTTGAACCCCTGGAAAGCTAAGTCGATAGACGAAAATTGCAAATGGAGTCGTAAGAGCTCTAAGAAGGGGAACATGCAAGAGAGTTTTTAATGAAGTACTTAGGGATTATATATTGGAGAAAATGCCTTTAATTATAAACAAGAAGACTAAGTTATAATCAAGGGGTGGGAAAATAGAAAGTAAGACCAAAAGAGAGGAGGTCAAGCTTCCAAGAGGCCAGATTATTGAAGTTATTTTACACAGAACTGAATATAACAGGTATTATAATAGAATTAACATTGAGTATAATTTGAAGTCATTCTATTCAAATCTTGGGGATTTTAGAGAGAAGGGACACCCGATGTCAGGACCGACAGCAAGGGGACCGACAGGTATTATAATAGAATTAACATTGAGTATAATTTGAAGTCATTCTATTCAAATCTTGGGTATTTTAGAGAGAAGGGACGCCCGATGTCAGGACCGACAGCAAGGCGACCTACGTGGTTGAAGGAGAGTTTGCTCAGTGGAAAGCCGGGCTTCAATTAAACAAGTTGGGAAAGTTCAGAGAACAGGTTGAAGAAATAGGAGGTGACAGACTGACAACAGACTGTGAATTCTAGAAGTCATAGTGGAAAAATTTGGAGAGATGGAAAGAGGTGAAAACTAGAGACAGATTAGCATATATACACATTTAGGGACAACAATCTACTTGGTCATCCTGATGGGAATTGTCCTGATGGTATCTTAGGCTTATTGGGTTGGTGTTGATGTGTACATGGTGGGAATGGAATTGTCTCCTGACACGTGGAGCTCTGTGGCTCCCTCTTTATCTACAACATTGTGAAATAAAATGTTTTGTTCTTGACTTAAAATCATGTATGATCTAGTTTAGGATGTAGATTATACACATAAAAATAACACTGATATTATAAACATATTAAAATATGGGGATAATAAATGAGTAGGTGTATTTTAGCCACAAATGGACAAAATGTTAATTACCATGATTACACAGTAATGAATTCTCCAAATCTACATATTTCCCTCCATCTCCATTACTCGGTGTTGTACAAGCTACTATTATCTTTTTCTGAGAACACTCCACAATTTCTAGGTGATCAATTTGTATCAATTCTTGCCTGCTTTTAATTTCTCATCCTTACTGCAGCTAGAGAAATCGTTTTGAAACACACACATGATCTTGTGGTATTTCTTTATTAAATGACCTCCATGGCTTTCCATTTCCTTTTCAAACACACAGAAAAAATGTATTTTTTAAAACATCACTCAAAAATCTCTGTGAGAGTTTGATTTGCTGATGTCTCAAGCCTCCATTCTCTTTTCATTCAGGTCCCTCTCATTATGGAAACTTGCATTTCTTACCTCCCTTCTTCAAATTAACATCTTCTTATCCATACCCAAACCCAATTATTATTTCCAAAGAGAAAACTTCTTGTCCTGCCTGAATATATCAATACCCTAATAGATGCTTTCATGGCACCAGGTATCGCTCGGTCATGTCCTTAGCTATCTTCGCAATGTTACATTTACCTGAACAGCTATTTGTCTAATATGAACCTTTCCCTCCAGACTCTAAACTCTAGGATGACTCAGGTTATGCCTCTCTTTTTGTCATTTTTTAAGCAGGACTCAGGCATGAATTTTTCTTATAGTGATTGAATCAATTAATTGGCTAAGTAATCTTTTTCTTTCCTTAAAATTCTTTGAAACTGCATTCGGTAAAACCCCAGCAGTCATACAGTACTAGAGTATGTTTACCAGGATGATTATATCAGAGAAGAAAAGAAAAATGGGAAACCCAACAATAGAGTAGAGGAAGAGAAAGATCAGAGAAGGTGCTTTAAGGAATAAAATGGTGACTTCTATATTTGAAACAGGGTCAATGAAAATAAGATATAATAAATCAGAAGAATCAATTCTGCTGTGAGTTCTGCTTTTTTTTATATACAATAAATAAACGCTAGCTTTGCCTTCCTCACATTTCACATTTACATTGTGTGCTGCATATTGAAGAAAACAACCTGCTTAGACTGGTCTTAAAGGTCACTACTTAGTGTTCAGAAAATTTACTTGCAGAAGACACTTTATGTGCCAATGATTTAGACCTGTTCCATTTTAAATGAAGAACTTGAAATGACACTGTCCAAAGAGCAGTGCTGGGGGCATTAGAGCCACAGGAAAAGGTCACGCTTTGCTTTCCATTCACAATTCCCCTCGTTGTAGGTTTTTCTGACTTTTTCTTCATGTTTTTATTTTCCCTAAATGTCCCTGGTACACTCATTTTGGAGCTCTCCTAGTACTTGAAAATACAGCAAGAAAATGTAGTTCTTTGAGGAAATTTTAAATTATTAGAGGCAAAAACATACTCAAAAGAGACAGTGCTCTTTCTTGCAGTTCTCAGATTAAATTCATTCTCTGCATAATCCCTTATTGGTTATGAAATCAAGCTTTATAATCTTACAACAGAGAGATCAGGAATCCATACAACATTAATTTTTAGATATTGTTTTGTATGTCTCTGGAAAATCTTTCTTGGAAATGCACAGGTATCCTTGTAAAGGATGATTAAATTTGAGTACATGTTTGAATTTATGACTGCTGGGTAATTTATAAATTTATATTTATTCAAAATCATGAGTTGCACAAAGACATGACATTGCCACTATTATCTTTTGTATGTATCTTATGTTGCCTTATGAAGAACATTATCTTTAATTTTTAGATGTATTTACGTGTTTATTGTAAGCTTTTTAGCTTATCTTTATTCCTAAATAATGCACATTTTCCTCTATTTTTTGTTTGGAGTGTAATTTTTCTAAATTTAAGGCAAAAAAGTACAACATCTTTAGATATATTGAACTAAGACTGAATTATATGTTATCAAGATTGGTGGTAACTAGAATAGGGCATTGCTTAAATCACCTTATGTAGAGTATGAACTAAGAAATATGAGTCTAAGAAACTAACAAATATAAAGAAGGTTGTGTGATTCCAGCTCTGTGCATCTTTATTGACATTATACTATTTTCTATTTCAAATAAAGACATACAGTCTGTACATAAGCCAGTGTCCATTTACATATCTGCCTAACCTGTGGCTTGAAAAGGGGTCAAGCCTTCTGGTCAGAATGTAATCTAAAGAAAGCCCAAAGATCTAAGGATTCTGGTCAGTTATCAAACAGCTGGTTCACTTATGATTTTAGTGTTTTCCGTATATACTTATTTTAGCTAATTTTTATTTGTATTGAGTATTCCTCTTCATTTCCTTCTATTTCCCCAAATTTCATGTGGCTGTGCATGTTCAACCTTAGAACTTTGTACGTAGTTATACAGAATATCTAATAGCTGTACTGTTGATATAAACACAGAAAGTCTTAATTTGTATCATTCAAGTAGAATCAGTGGTGTGCAGAGTTCATACTTGCTTGAGAGTACTGATTTTGTACAACTCTTCTTAATTCTGCTTCAAGTGACTTCACACTGATTGCTTGAAATCAGCTCTGATGGAAGTATTTTCACTAACAAAATCATAAAACACTACAAATCACTATATATATTATGTATGTGTATGTGTGTATAGTGTGTGTGTGTGTATATATATTCAAATCACATGTCTCCATTACAAGTTTTAGAATCACATTCTTATTTTTAAGAGGATTTTTAAATTTTTTATTTTATTATATATTCATTTTATTTTACACTTGAAACATAATTGGTTGTACATATTTATGGGGTTCACAGTTGACTCTTAGTATTTGTGTACAATATGTGATGATCAAATCAGTATTGTTAGCATGTTCATCATTACAAATAGTAATTATTCTTTGTGTCCATTACCCAATTTTTCCCTAAACTTTTCGCTAACCTCTCCCCCTCCCCATTTGCCCCCTCTAGTGACCATAGATCTATTCTCTACATCTGAAAATTCAACATATCACTGTGGTTCATTAGCTTCCTTCCTCCCTCCCTCCCTCCGTCCCTCCCTCCCTCCCTCCCTCCNACAGACTGTGAATTCTAGAAGTCATAGTGGAAAAATTTGGAGAGATGGAAAGAGGTGAAAATTAGAGACAGATTAGCATATACACACATTTAGGGACAACAATCTATTTGGTCATCCTGATGGGAATTGTCCTGATGGTATCTTAGGCTTATTGGGTTGGTGTTGATGTGTACATGGTGGGAATGGAATTGCCTCCTGACACGTGGAGCTCTGTGGCTCCCTCTTTACCTACAACATTGTGAAATAAAATGTTTTGTTCTTGACTTAAAATCATGTATGATCTAGTTTAGGATGTAGATTATACACATAAAAATAACACTGATATTAAAAACATATTAAAATACGGGGATAATAAATGAGTAGGTGTATTTTAGCCACAAATGGACCAAATGCCAATTACCATGATTACACAGTAATGAATTCTCCAAATCTACATATTTCCCTCCATCTCCATAACTCGGTGTTCTACAAGCTACTATTATCTTTTTCTGAGAACACTCCACAATTTCTAGGTGATCAATTTGTATCAATTCTTGCCTGCTTTTAATTTCTCATCCTTACTGCAGCTAGAGAAATCGTTTTGAAACACACACATGATCTTGTGGTATTTCTTTATTAAATGACCTCCATGGCTTTCCATTTCCTTTTCAAACACACAGAAAAAATGTATTTTTTAAAACATCACTCAAAAATCTCTGTGAGAGTTTGATTTGCTGATGTCTCAAGCCTCCATTCTCTTTTCATTCAGGTCCCTCTCATTATGGAAACTTGCATTTCTTACCTCCCTTCTTCAAATTAACATCTTCTTATCCATACCCAAACCCAATTATTATTTCCAAAGAGAAAACTTCTTGTCCTGCCTGAATATATCAATACCCTAATAGATGCTTTCATGGCACCAGGTATCGCTCGGTCATGTCCTTAGCTATCTTCGCAATGTTACATTTACCTGAACAGCTATTTGTCTAATATGAACCTTTCCCTCCAGACTCTAAACTCTAGGATGACTCAGGTTATGCCTCTCTTTTTGTCATTTTTTAAGCAGGACTCAGGCATGAATTTTTCTTATAGTGATTGAATCAATTAATTGGCTAAGTAATCTTTTTCTTTCCTTAAAATTCTTTGAAACTGCATTCGGTAAAACCCCAGCAGTCATACAGTACTAGAGTATGTTTACCAGGATGATTATATCAGAGAAGAAAAGAAAAATGGGAAACCCAACAATAGAGTAGAGGAAGAGAAAGATCAGAGAAGGTGCTTTAAGGAATAAAATGGTGACTTCTATATTTGAAACAGGGTCAATGAAAATAAGATATAATAAATCAGAAGAATCAATTCTGCTGTGAGTTCTGCTTTTTTTTATATACAATAAATAAACGCTAGCTTTGCCTTCCTCACATTTCACATTTACATTGTGTGCTGCATATTGAAGAAAACAACCTGCTTAGACTGGTCTTAAAGGTCACTACTTAGTGTTCAGAATATTTACTTGCAGAAGACACTTTATGTGCCAATGATTTAGACCTGTTCCATTTTAAATGAAGAACTTGAAATGACACTGTCCAAAGAGCAGTGCTGGGGGCATTAGAGCCACAGGAAAAGGTCACGCTTTGCTTTCCATTCACAATTCCCCTCGTTGTAGGTTTTTCTGACTTTTTCTTCATGTTTTTATTTTCCCTAAATGTCCCTGGTACACTCATTTTGGAGCTCTCCTAGTACTTGAAAATACAGCAAGAAAATGTAGTTCTTTGAGGAAATTTTAAATTATTAGAGGCAAAAACATACTCAAAAGAGACAGTGCTCTTTCTTGCAGTTCTCAGATTAAATTCATTCTCTGCATAATCCCTTATTGGTTATGAAATCAAGCTTTATAATCTTACAACAGAGAGATCAGGAATCCATACAACATTAATTTTTAGATATTGTTTTGTATGTCTCTGGAAAATCTTTCTTGGAAATGCACAGGTATCCTTGTAAAGGATGATTAAATTTGAGTACATGTTTGAATTTATGACTGCTGGGTAATTTATAAATTTATATTTATTCAAAATCATGAGTTGCACAAAGACATGACATTGCTACTATTATCTTTTGTATGTATCTTATGTTGCCTTATGAAGAACATTATCTTTAATTTTTAGATATATTTACATGTTTATTGTAAGCTTTTTAGCTTCTCTTTATTCCTAAATCATGCACATTTTCCTCTATTTTTTATATTTTGTTTGGAGTGTAATTTTTCTAAATTTAAGACAAAAAAGTACAACATCCTTAGGTATTTTGAACTAAGACTGAATTATATGTTATCAAGATTGGTGGTAACTAGAACAGGGCATTGCTTAAATCACCTTATATAGAGTATGAACTAAGAAATATGAATCTAAGAAACTAAGAAATATAAAGAAGGTTGAGTGATTCCAGCTCTGTGCATCTTTATTGACATTATAATATTTTCTATTTCAAATAAAGACATACAGTCTGTACGTAAGCCAGTGTCCATTTACATATCTGCCTAACCTGTGGCTTGAAAAGGGGTCAAGCCTTCTGGTCAGAATGTAATTTAAAGAAAGCCCAAAGATCTAAGGATTCTGGTCAGTTATCAAACCGCTGGTTCACTTATGATTTTAGTGTTTTCCGTATATACTTATTTTAGCTAATTTTTATTTGTATTGAGTATTCCTCTTCATTTCCTTCTATTTCCCCAAATTTCATGTGGCTGTGCATGTTCAATCTTAGAACTTTGTACGTAGTTATACAGAATATCTAATAACTGTACTGTTGATATAAACTCGGAAAGTCTTAATTTGTATCATTCAAGTAGAATCAGTGGTGTGCAGAGTTCATACTTGCTTGAGAGTGCTGATTTTGTACAACTCTTGCTTCAAGTGACTTCACACTGATTGCTTGAAATCAGCTCTGATGGAAGTATTTTCACTAACAAAATCATAAAACACTACAACTCACTATATATATTATGTATGTGTATGTGTGTATAGTGTGTGTGTGTGTATATATATTCAAATCACATGTCTCCATTACAAGTTTTAGAATCACATTCTTATTTTTAAGAGGATTTTTAAATTTTTTATTTTATTATATATTCATTTTATTTTACACTTGAAACATAATTGGTTGTACATATTTATGGGGTTCACAGTTGACTCTCAGTATTTGTGTACAATATGTGATGATCAAATCAGTATTGTTAGCATGTTCATCATTACAAATAGTAATTATTCTTTGTGTCCATAACCCAACTTTTCCCTAAACTTTTCACTAACCTCTCCCCCTCCCCATTTGCTCCCTCTAGTGACCATAGATCTCTTCTCTACTTCTGAAAATTCAACACATCACTGTGGTTCGTTAGCTTCTTTTCTTTCCTTCCTTCCTTCCTTCCTTCCTTCCTTCCTTCCTTCCTTCCTTCCTTCCTTCCTTTCATTCTTAGCTCCCACTTATTAGTGCATACATGTGTTATGTCTCTTTCTGTGCCTGGTATATTTCACATAACATAATTTTGTCCAAGCGCATCCATGTTGCTGCGAATGTCAGAATTTCATTCTTTTTTTTATGGCTGAGTAGTATTCTGTTGTGTATATATAGTACAGTTTCCTTATTTAGTCATCCATCAATGGACATTTAAGTTCATTCCTTATCTTGGTTATTGTAAACAAGAGCTGAGATGATCATGGGAGTGCAGGTATCCCTTCAGCATGATGATTTCCATTCCTTTGGGTATGTAAGCAGTGGTGGGATTGCTGGATCATATGGTAGTTCTATCTGTAGTTATTTGAGATACCTCCATACTGTTTTCCATAATGGCTGTACTAATTTATGCTCCCACCAACAGCACAGAAGAGTTTCCCTTTCCCCACATCCTCGCCAGCATTTGTTATTCTCAGTCTTTTTAATAATGGCAAGTCTAACTGATGTAAGATGATATCTCAGTGTGATTTTGATTTGCATTTCTCTGAGGATTAATGATGTTGAGCATTTTTTTCATGTACCTGTTGGCCATATGTATGTCATCTTTTGAGAAATGTCTATACAGCTCCTTTGCTCATTTTTTAATTGGATTTTTTTAACTGTTGAGTTCCTTGTATATTCTGGATATTAATCCAATATTGGATATATAGTTTTCAAATATTTTCTCCCATTCTTTGATTGTTTTACACTCTGTTGATAATTTCCTTTGCTGTGCAGAAGGTTTTTAGCTTGATATAATCCCATTTGTTTATTTTTTCTTTTGTTGCTTGTGCTTTTGGGGACTTATTCATTAAGTTAGGATGTAGGAGTAGGATCTCATTCTTAAGCAACCAATGCCTTGGCTTTCATACAAAAATGTGTCAAGAATACAAGTTAAATATTTGATTTTGATTTTCAGCAATATAAGCCCCATGGCCAACAGGAAAAGTCATTGTTTTGGGGGCTTTGTGAATGCTTGCTGGTTCTTAGACTATAACTTGAGTTGAGAGTTAATGCATCTAGCCTTGTCATTTTATTTCTGTAATTATTCAAGTGCACCTGAAAGAAGCCATCCATACCACATGTCTTATAGTCAAATTACCACCATAAATGTCAAGTGCAATCATCCACTTGAGCTTCCAAAATATGTGCTTTAGTCAGTATTTTATTACAGGTAATCAATCACAGGTGACAATGATAAGTTATGATGCTTTTCCATGACATAATTACTAGTGTCCCATTTTTCATTAGTATGAAGGTCAACATTATACTAAAAAAAAAAGTGTACAGCCAAACCAATTCCAAATTTCCATCTTTGTGAGTCTGTTTACTGGTATTAATCCTGGTACTAATTCTGTATCAGGTGGGGTTCAATTAGGAGGGAGAAACCATGATGTAATTTGAACAGAGAAAGTTTAATGTAAATAATAAGTGACAGAAGTTTGGTGCAATGGTGAATTGGCTAGTGAAATTATAGAGAACTTTGAAGAATACTGAAATAGTAGATATGGGGGTTAGCCACTACTCACGAGCTGAGATATAAGGGCCCAAAAAGAGAATCCCTCACCATGCCCAAACTGGGATCTCTGAGAGAGCCTATCCATGACTGACGATATGACACATAAGCTGTTGAGGAGCAGTGATGGTACAACTTGCTGAAAATTCTCTTTTCAGGGTACCAGGAAGTCATCTTCAGAGAGAAACTGTGCCTTAAAACTTGCTATAAAATCACCTGTAGGGTTGCTGGGACATCTGTCCATGGATGGGTGACTCACTTGTGGCATTCCACTACAAACCTGCAAGGGAGGTACCACGGGTATTTGCTGGCCGACAGGTGCTGCATCGTGCTGCTATCAGAAGGAACCACATGATAGAAGTAGATCTTCAGGGACTGAATGTTTGAGAAAATACACTGTGCTAAAGTCAGGTGCTGGAGAAAGCTGTTCTTTTTTTTTTTTAGAAATCTAGCACTTTCATGAGCCAAGTGTTGGAGAAAGTGTGCTTTGCAGTAGCCTAGAGGTGGACAAAACTGTGCAGACTAAGGAGCAAAGTACTGGAAAAAGCCCACTATAGAAATCTGACAAGTGAAACACAGTGACACACAAAAAAGAAAGTGCCTTCCGCCTGTGTGTCTCTAGCACCCTGTATTAGTCAGGGTTCTCCAGAGAGATGGAATCAATAGGATAGTTTATAAATGTATGAGAGGGGATTTATTAGGGGAATTAGCCCATGTGATTGTGAAGAGAAGTCCCACGATAGGCCGTCTGCCAACTGGATGCCCAGAGCGTGGCTAAGTCCAAGTCTGAAGGCCTCAAAACCACTGAAGCCAATGGTGTCCTTGGTGTAAGTCCTGGAACCCAAAAGCTGGACGGTCTTGACCTCTGATGCCCACAAACAAGTGAGAAGAGTGTATCCTAGATCCAGCAGATAGAGAAAGCAATTTGCTTTGTTCCTCCATTTTTTTT